>NC_141024.2:7127500-7402500 GCF_052040795.2 Danio rerio
TTTTGCCCTGAAGCATTTATGGATGCATGCATGGATAGATTGCTAACACCACAGGGTCAAAGGGCAATGTGACACTGGGTTTTTATGGGATGAGGTTGGATGGAATGAACTACTGTACATCATTCACAGCTCTTGATCTTGTAGGCAGTAGCATCTATTGCAGATTTATTTTTCATTGTTATCTTCTTAAAAATATAGGTTTTATCATTGGCATCAGTGGTTCCACGAAGAACTTTTAATATTTATGCGATCAATCCTATATGTTATTTTGACGCGCAATAATGACTGTAAATGACATTGACATTTGGTTGATTTTAGGTTTGGTTGTAAAGTGACCAAAATCAAGTCAATTATATTGAAGTCAAATACTAAACCCAACCAAAAAACCAATGTCTGATAGACGTCACAGTGGTAACGTCCACACAGTGTCAAGCTGTAACATTAGACGTTGTTATTTGGTTTTATAAGGTTGGACGTTAGACACTGACATCGGGTTCTGACGTCAACTCGATTTTCATTTGCAAATAACTATGACACTGGGGTGCAACGTCAATCTGACATCATGGTAACGTCCCGTGCCTGCTGGGTATCTTTAACTGTAGACATTTCCATATTAAGTTATTAAGTGAGTGCTTGTAAACTGACTGGTTTAATAAAACAATTGATTTATCTGAGAACTGGCTTAAAAGGGTTACTTGCTCAGAAAACAATGGACTATGTTTCAATACAGTTATCACCTTTGTTGTAAACCAATGTCTGTTTTACATGCAGAAAAGGTCATGTGAAACCTTCCCATGATTCATTTTTGTCCTTAAGAGAAATATATTTACATACATTTACATTACATATATGTATTTTGCTTTCATTCAAAGTTACTGCATTCAAGTTGACTGTACATCTACATGCATGCACAATCAACAACAAAACCTTATAACTTTGTAAATTGTATTTCTGCGCATCCACTCATGAATCTAGTGTTCTTATGTGAATGATAATGATATTTATTACATAACATTATTGCATAAAATAACCAAATATAAAACAATATCAAGTAATCTTAAAGCTATTACTATAGAAGGTTTTTCATAATAACAGTGTTCGCCATCTGTCTTCAAGCTATGTAAATCATCCAATTAAGGCTTTTAAATTTAGTTGAATGTGTTTATATTTAATATATATAATAAAAGCAAAGCTTGTAAATTATATTGGTGTGCTTCTACTGATCTATCTATCTTTCCATCCATCCATCCATCCATCCAATCAACACCCAAACATCTGTCTATATGTCTATCCATCCATCCATCCATCCATCCATCCATCCATCCATCCATCCATCCATCCATCCATCCATCCAATCAAAAACCAAACATCTGTCTATATGTCCAGCCATCTAGCAATCTGTCTGTCCGTCCGCTATCTATCTATATCTATCTATCTATCTATCTATCTATCTATCTATCTATCTATCTATCTATCTATCTATCTATCTATCTATCTATCTATCTATCTATCTATCTATCTATCTATCTATCTATCTATCTATCTATCTATCTATCTATCCATCTATATATCTATCTAGTCCGTCCGTCCATCCATCCATCCATTCAATCAACAACCAAACATCCTTCTATCTATCCATCCATCCACCCATCCATCCACCCACCCACCCATCCATCCATCCATCCATCCATCCATCCATCCATCCATCCATCCATCCATCCATCCATCCATCCATCCATCTATCCATCTATCCAGTTAATAACCAAACATCTGTCTATATGTCCATCCATCCATCCATCCATCCATCCATCCATTTATCCACACTAATAATCCTTTCACCTGTCAATCCATCCATCCAACCGCCCAACCAACCAACCAACCAACCAAAAAACCAACCAACAAACTTACCAACCAATCATTTATCCAATCATCTGTACAGACTTTTTGAACTTTTCACCCCAAGATTTAATCAAGTTACTTATCTATTTAATCAAGTTATCTATCTATCATCTGTTTTAAAGGCAGTAATTTATCACACAACGTTAATTCTTTTTAAAGTTTTGCGTCACAACCATTTGAATAACTGGAATACCGTATATAATATATTATACAAAAATAGGATTAGTACTTAATCTATACTTACTGCAGTAATAAAATGCAATAACATTCATACAGTTGTCAGTCTGATTGCATTTGGATTAATAACACCTTTCTGCACAAAAACATTTTTGGCAGGTAGAGCCAATCGCTTCAACCAAAACTCACATCAGATTTCGCAAAACACACCAAAAATGACAGCGGTCTGCACCAGCAGCCCTGGATGACACCATGGCTCTTTAAAAAAACCCAAAGAACTGTCATTAGCTCGGCAACCAAGGCCCTCAAGATCCTCCAACCCAGTCACAATCTATTTGAGTTTCTTGTTGATGATTTAGGTGCGAGCTTTCACTTTTATTTTTTTTTGTCTTTTATTCCTAGACACACACTCCAGTCAGGCAGTGTTCCCTGTCTACTTATGACCTTCTCCGGAGCCATATTCTTCACAGAGCAAGAACACAGCCTTTAGCGAGACGTGGCTTCTCTCTCTTTCTCTCTCTCTCCAAAAGTCTTTGGCGTTTCTTTAAAATTTCCCACCGAGACAAAAGACGGATTAAGTAAAGTTGCTTTAAATCCTCGGCAGGCGAGTTAAGGGTTCTTCCTGAATAATGATGATAAACATGCGCCGCTTTTTTGAGTCTCTTAGATTTAAACAATGCAGCAGCTTCTATCCCAAGCCAATATTTTTACAATGCACGACTGCCCAACTCAGTTTAATAAAAAAAAACAACGCCTAATAATTTTACAAGTCCCCATAGCTTTGGCTACAATGTGAATTATTAATCTTTCACAGCATGCAAACTCTTGTTTCAATGCTTTGAGAGAGAGAGAATTTAATCAAATCTTAATAAAGAAGAGTCTGAAAGGCTTTTGGAAGGGTGTGCAAAGTGCAAAAAGGACAAGCCTGACCTCTGCCAGCACCTCAGGTGAGTTTTTTTGCAGCATCCAGCTCACGTTGGCATGTTCTACTGCAGTACTGCATCTGTCTTTCTTTCTCTCTCTCTCTTTCTTTCCTGAGGCTTGCTCATGAAGGGAAATGTTATATTTAGCTGACCAGTATTTTGTTTGTTCACTGAATGTAACGGTGCCCTTGGAAGGCTGCCAGATTGCTGCAAAGCCCAGTCATTCTCTCCCTCTCTTTCTCTTTCTTTCTTTTTTGTCTCCCATATACGGTTGACGTTAAACTTATTTGCCCTCTTGTGAATTTTTTTTTCTTTTTTAAATATTTCCCAAATGATGACCCAGGGGGTCGGGGACAATGGCGATTTCCAAAATAGTTTGTTAATAAAATTTTAAAAAAAACCTAAATTCAACAAACAGCCCACCAAAATAAAGTGTGACCCATCCTTGTTATGCAATGATTTGCCTAAATACCTTGCCTAATTAAGCTAGTTAAGCCCTTAAATTGCACTTCAATCTAAACAGTATCTTGAAAAATGTCTAGTCAAATAGTAAGTACTGTAATCATTACAAAGATAAAAGATGTCCGTCATTATAAATTAGTTATTGAAACTATTATGTTTAGAAATGTGTTGTTAGTTTGGTTAAACAGAAATTGGGGAATACAATATATACAGGGGCATTATAATTAAGGAGGGCTAATAATTCTGACTTCAACTGTATATACATTTATAAATATACATATTTGCAAAAAGGGGCTTACTTTATTGCATTTCCAAAATACTATTAATCATGGAGAGGCATGAAAGGTTATAAAGATAAAGGTTATATAACATAAGAATGCACACTCATCTAATCTTGTCAGTCACAACTTGGGATTATTAATACTGTGTGTTCGATAACATTACCACTTTATTAAATGGATCCACAAACATTTCTTTCGTCATTCACTCAACTTTAGTCTGAGGAAAGGTTTTGAAGAATGAGCTTGCTGATTTTCTTTACACACAATAGATGGGGTTCAAAGAATGTTAAGCTCTTTAAAAAAGACAACAACAACAAAACACAGCATAAAAGCATGGTCGGTTAATTTAATAAAATAAAAAGAGGTTTATAAAATATTCACATTATTTTTTTTATTAATTTCAAGTCTTCAATTTCAAGTCATTTACCCACAATCGAACCTATTCATCTTTTTTTGCAATACAAAGAAGAAGTTTTAAGAATGGTCATGCTGCTCTTTTTCACACAGTGGACGTAGATAGGGTGCAAGTAATAGCATATTTTAAAAATTAAATAAAAGTACAATAAAAATGTGACTAATGCAAATGTATGTGTTATATTATATCCCGTTTAAACATACTTTTGTTACAAAACAAGATGTTTTAAAGAATGATCATGTTACAATGTTTAAGCACTTTAAAATCATCAAGACAGTGGTCAATGCAACCTAAATGTTTTATTACAAACGATCTGATACTTTGATTAAAAACATAACAAGACACACTGAACAACACTGTAAGTGATATGTGATGTAAGTGATGCCAAGTTTCCAAGTATATAAAATGGCTCTGACCTCCTTCCATGACGAAAAACTTTATCCTTTATTGTTTGCAAAAAGTTTGATGCTATTTTAACCTCTCTTGGTGCAGCAAATGGGACGTAACATTTAATTTGAATTCATTTAATGTGATAGTGCATAAATATTGCAGTAGGTATTGTGGAATATAAAATAGGCCTCACTACATTACGCTAAAGCTGCACCACAGTAACCCACAAAAGTTTACTTGTATCTGACTCAACGGATTATCAAAATAAGGATATATGAAATCGATGTATGTGATGTTGTTTTATCTGACGCATATTTAGAGCGTAATGAGCTCAGCTCACATCAGATACAGCTTAATCGGATGCATTACCTTGGCACCGTTTCTGCACGCGTGGGTGCCACGATCCTGGAAGGTTTTGCCATGTAAAAGAGCTTTAAGGGTCTTAAATGACATTTGTTTTTGAAAAACAAATCCTGAGCAGTCATTTAGGCTTCAAAAGACCCTGACCTACTTCTAAATGTGGACACACTCAAAGGAAGTCAATCCACATGCGATTGTTTCCTCGATTAGCAAAAAGTGCAGTAAACCTGCTGCCTGGTTTGTTTCTAGCACAATTTCCCTGGGAATGAGATTATTTTTCCCAGAAAGCTTTTGCGCACTCCAAATTTGTTTTCCGTGTACACATGTGTCTTTTCGCAGAATCTGGTCTCTCCACGAGAGAGATTAATGCGAGCAGACAGAAGCGAACAGCTGAATCACATTTTCAAAGGCTGCGTGGCATGGCAGCCGGGTGGCCACCTCTGCTCCGGCCTCGTCTGGTCGCAGGACTACGGTGGCTTTTATCAGCACAATCTGCTCTTGTGTCCCTTTTGATGAGAAAGCTTCCGGCTGTCAACAGGGAACAAGCTGCTCACCATTAAGATGGTTTGCACTTTAAAGGGACTATATGTACAATTCAGAAACTGTTTTTTTAAGCAACACTTGTGGCAGTTAAGTTCTTTTAAATGTATTTTAAAGTTCTCATGTAGTGATTTAAAATGTACATTTTTTATCAGGTATTTCATGAAACTTCAACTGAAAAATGAAGAGAGGGCAGGGCATAGAGTAGCTCCTCCTCTTTTTAAGAAAATCAGCCTGTAGCGTTTTGTTTTTATCAAAGCTCCTGTTGGTGTCATAAATCTAGCAACCTGCATGTGCATCAAGTCGGAAGAAGGAAAACGCCATATCTAATATTTCTTTATTTGTACTGCAATACCTCGTTCAACCACTTGGTGTACTTACCACACCTTTAACGTGTGCCCTAAAATATTCATGGTAAAGTTATGTTTGATTCTTCTACAAGGCAAAAAAGGCAAGTACTTGCACTGTAAAAAAAATCCGTAATTTTACAGTTTATTTCCGGCAGCTGGGGTGGAGGAAAAACAAATGAAAAATAATTTAAATTAGCTGTAAAATAACTGACATTAAATTACAAAAATTTACTGTAAAATAACGGACATTAAATTACAGAAATTTACTGTAAAATAACGGACATTAAATTACAAAAATTTACTGTTAAATAACGGACATTAAATTACAGAAATTTACTGTAAAATAACGGACATTAATTTACAGAAATTTACTGTAAAATAACGAACATTAAATTACAGAAATTTACTGTAAAATAACGGACATTAAATTACAGAAATTTACTGTAAAATAACGAACATTAAATTACAGAAATTTACTGTAAAATAACAGACATTAACTTACAGAAATTTACTGAAAAATAACGGACATTAAATTACAGAAATTTACTGTAAAATAAGGTTCATTAATTTACAGAAATTTACTGTAAAATAACAAACATTAAATTACAGAAATTTACTGTAAAATAATGAACATTAAATTACAGAAATTTACTGTAAAATAACGAACATTAAATTACAGAAATTTACTGTAAAATAACAGACATTAAATTACAGAAATTTACTGTAAAATAACGAACATTAAATTACAGAAATTTTCTGTAAAATAACAGATATTAAATTACAGAAATTTACTGTAAAATAACGAACATTAAATTACAGAAATTTACTGTAAAATAACGGACTTTAAATTACAGAAATTTACTGTAAAATAACGGACTTTAAATTACAGAAATTTACTGTAAAATAACAGACATTAAATTACAAAGATTTACTGTAAAATAATGGACATTAAATTACAGAAATGTACTTTTATTTAAATTTCTGAAAACAATTTTTAATTCTGTAATATATTTTACAGTAAATTTCTGTAAATAATGATCATTAGTTTACGGTTTATTTCCGGCACCCCAGGTGCTGAAAATAAGCCGTAAAATTAATTATTTTTTTTAAAGTGTACCTGAAAGGTAGCTATGTATATTATAGCAAACATTCTAGAACAATGCAAGCATTGGCTTATAGGTCTGTCCGGCAATGCAGTACTCAGTATCTCCATAGAATCTGCATCACCATTTGTTTCATTCCACTTTTGTTATGTCACATAATGTATTTTTACCATTACCATTTACCATAGATGCTACATTTAATACCTAATAGTAAGTGCAAAGTTAGACTTTAGATTTGAATCTATAGCATAAGGAAGCAGCACCTCACACAAAAGGATTTTACAGTTTTATAATTACAATTTCACAAATTTATTCATATTTAATATGGTTATATATAAACAAAGCTGTTATTCAATTGTAGGAGTATTGCACAGCTTATATGATATGCCTAAATTGTTTTATGTATCATTGAAATATTCTACAGAGTGGAGTAAAAAATAAACAAGAAGGAGACTGTCTCTTTTTGACTTTCGTTACAAGCTATGGTGAAAAAAAAAATGTGATTAATGCATATAAATTCTTTAGCTGCTGCCGCCACCTTGCCCTGGACAAATATGAAACCACAGCAGTGGAAAAAGTCCAACATAAACATTAGAGCTGTTAATCATTACGAAGATGATTTCCGCGGAAGCACTCGGATTGAATTTGTTCATTTTAATTGGCTATATGGACGGTGGCTCACATTTCCTAAGCAAACAGTGGGAATTGAGCTTTGCCATTTTCCGAGTGCAATGAGTCTGATCGTACATCAACAAATGGAAAGTGCAATGAGGAGTAGCTGTAAAATCATTTACTTATTCATAAAGAATTATTCGACCTCTGCTGTACTAGTATGAAACGGCAAGATTGAGAAAAAGTTTCGAAAGACAACAATATAGAAAATTTTTAATTTGTGTCAACAGATGATGGACTAAATTTGCAAGTTCCTGCCGATATCATAATGAAGCTTACAGTAAAGCTTCCAGACTGTAATTAGATTTTATTTTTGCTTTCTTCTGCCAACCTTTCTGCTTTACTAGTGTCACAATGTTAATATAAACCATTAACTGGCGAAGAAAATGTTCACTGCAATGTTTCGAAAATTTTCTCATGTTTTTTTAGCTTTTTTTTTTTTTTTTGCTTTTTATTTGAAATCATAAGCATTTTAGACACAATAACAATTGATATAGAGAGTGGGAACATATTAAATAATAATAATAATAATAATAATAATTATTATTATTATTATTATAACAATAATAAATAAAATTATTGTTATCATTAATATTTTATATCAATCATTATTTATTAATATCATTAAAATATTGATTAAATTATTATTTTTCAACAAGATAGCAGATCAGATAGAAAGCACAATGTTTAAAAAAATATATATATTAAAAAAAAAAATATATATATATATATATATATATATATATATATATATATATATATATATATATATATATATATATATATATATATATATAGTTAATTTCAATGTCTCCGTGTTATATATATATATATATATATATATATATATATATATATATATATATATATATATATATATATATATATATATATATATATATATATATATATATATATCCATTATGTTTACATATTTTTGTAACCAAGTACAGAAAGCTTAATAAAATAAGTTGCAAAATTATTAATCGTTGTGTAAAAAAATAACTAATAATAACTTGATATCAGCTTTGCACAATAAACAATACAGTGCTATTTTTCAGTATTTATTTAAATTACTGTATTTATATTGTATTCATATTACTGTATTTATATTCCTAAAGTATTATTAAGTATTATAAATAAAATGATTTAAAATCACATTGGGGAAAACCATGCGTTTACAGTTTCCTGTAGCATCTACAATAACGTAATGGCAGCAGTTTCGCCAGTAACTTACTGTAAATAAAATACAGCAAAAATACCGTTTTGACATTTACAGAAACATTTATCTTGCTGTATATGAATTTACAGAGTTGTATGTATTAGGGTTGGGCGATGTCGACCAATTTGGCATCATACGATGTCTAATGTGAAACATGATGGACGATGGCATGAATTAATTATTCATGAATATCTAATTAATTCATTATGAATTAATTATTTTTAGCCTACCGTTTTAACTACCTGACATGCATGCTCTTTGTTTTACCTATAACCAAATCATAAATAAATTAAGATAAGTTACACACAAACGACCACCTGTCAGTCACTTTTCTGTGGCATGGATAGGCAGAGTGATCTGTGTTGTTATCACGGCGTCTATAAACTTGTTTGATAAAAAGGTGCACAACCAACCAACAGTATTTGAGGTTTCTGCTTAAATTACTAAGTACAATTCCAAAGACCAAAGAGTCGCTAGATAGAGACAAGATTAAATAAATATTAACAATTATAGTGAGACACTATCCAGCGGTACATCCTTGATAAGCTGTCCGACGTGCACTGCTCTCTGAGGTTTTGTGTTCAAAGCATTTGCTGACTGCCTGAAGTTCAGATGTGCGGATATAATGCAGCGCATGAGTGTGTGTGTGGTCACGTGATGTGCGTGTAGTGTGGACGGAGATCTGTTCAGAAATGCTAGATGAAACGCCAGTGTGGACGTGGATTATTTTTCGTTCTAAAATGCCATTTTAAAACTAAGACGTATTCGTGTAAACGGGGCCTAAGTGTGTATTTTTTGCGAGCGGGTTGCTGCTGCGACGAGGGTGGGATGCCGGCTCAGCATTGTGATGGCATTGTCTATCGACTCAACAATAGTATATATATCTCTACTGCAAAATATAAATGCAACTTTAAAACACAGTAGTAACTGCATAACTGTCCTACAGTAAAATACCGTTTATATTACAGTTATATTACTGTTACGTTAACAGTGTGTAGTTACAGTAATATAAACACAGTATATATAATATAATGAAACAGTAATATAACTGCAATATTAATCTTTAGGAGTTCATTTTGAGGCGAAGCAGTGGCGCAGTAAGGAGTGCTGTCACCTCACAGCTAGAAGCTCGCTGGTTCGAGCCTCGGCTGGGTCAGTTGGCGTTTCTGTGTGGAGTTTGCATGTTCTCCCTGCGTTCGCGTGGGTTTCCTCCAGGTGCGGTACAGGTGAATTCAGTAGGCTGAATTGTCCGTAGTGTATGAGTGTGAATAAGTGTGTGTGGATGTTTCTGAAAGATGGATTGCGGGTGGAAGGATATATGCTGCGTAGAACATGTGCTGGATAAGTTGGCGGTTCATTCCGCTGTGGCAACCACAGATTAATAAAAGGACTAAGCCGAAAAGAAATTAATGAATGGATGAGTTCATTTTTAATGAAGCAAAATAAAATGAAAAAAAGGAAAGTCACATTCTAATTGTTTTATCATTACTTTTATAATTGCTTTCTCTATATATAGACTATTTAATAAAGAACTTTTCAAAGCAATTATAATGTGACCTTCAAATAATTTAATTTTGTTTGTTTCATTAAAAATTAAGCACTATGAAAATTTCCGTAAATAAAGAAGCACCAATTAATGTGATGTGTAGACATGTCTCATGAAAACAAACGGTGCCATTGAGTTTTTGTAGGTGGCGAATCGACGCCTCCTCGAGTCGCAGCTCTGCTTATCTCAGTCAACAGGCTGCCGGGAGTCTGACATGCGCTTTTGTCCCGGCCCACGTGCTTGGCTTTATCTCGGCCTTTGCTTTTCCTTCACCCTCCTCTTCTTCCTCAACAGCTGTCCAAACCCTCAGCCTCTTCATCACCCACTTACGCCAACTTTGCGTGGCCAATTAGCATGTTGAAATCCCAATCCAAACAGCAGGCTGTCACCGGGTTACTCTGCCTCTATAATCCATGCGGCTTTGAGCTTTACAAGAACAAATGTTCGAGCTGTTGTGATATCCCTGTGTGTGTCTGAAGACTTTCCGCATGTGTTTGCATACCAACACACACTTCCAACTCTCAATGCAGTAATAAATAAATGCAGCCTTAGTTAGAGACTTCTTCATAATCATAAATAAAAATCCCGACCCCAAACTTTTAGGCTATAGTTTGCAGTAGTAATCTGTGAATTGGGACGCCTCGGGGCAAATGCATTAAGTGTACTCGAGCTCTGTTCAGCACATTTTTCATTGTGTTCATTTACTCTAATAGGCTTAATATAGTTGTTGCTGATTTGGAGGAAATGGGACCAAAATTGAACTCAACGACTGCGATTAGCAAAATTAGCATCTAGCAAGGGATATTTCCATAGTGCGCTTGGTGTATTGGTGTTATTATTGTTATTATTATTAACAGGCTCTAGTAATGTTGCATAAAGGGGTTCTGTCAGCAGCAAATTAGGATTTATGACTTGATATTTTTCTCGATTATTGGAGTATTGTGAAGTTTGAGGAAAGTTTGAGGCTTTAACTTCACAGATGCTGTCTTATATATTAAATTCAAGAAGAAATAAATAAATAAATGCAAAGAAAACATCTGCAAGGGGTGAAGGGCTTGTCATTGGGGAATGAATGAGGAGAGAAAGTGTATTATTTGCATAAGCTGTCTCAGCATTAGCTGTGAGATGGATTTTTGCATCACTAGCTTTGTGATCCCTGACTGTTAGAGCTCCTCTGAGATTCCAGATAAGATGAGGGTTTTTTGACCACCGAATCGAAAACTGACTATCACTGAATGCAAATGTGAATGTTAAACACTTAAAAATTAAAGGAATAGTTCACCCCAGAATGCAGATTAACTGTTTATTTTTTTGCCCTCAGAGTATGCACAGTTTAATTGAATTTATGTGAATAAATCTTTCTGTAATCCTTAAATTAAAGACTTATTAAGGATTTCAATTATCTTTTCAGAGTGAGTTTACTGTTAATGAATCACTGATTCAAATGATCTATTCAGAGTGAGTTTACTGTTAATGAATCACTGATTCAAAAGATTTGCTCAAAGGGAGTCTGCAGTTCATGGCTCACTGATTCAAAAGATCAGCTCAGAGTGAATCTACTGTTAATGACTCACTGATTCAAATGATTAGTTCAAGGGGAGTCTGCAGTTCATGACTCACTGATTCAAATGATATGTTCAGTTTGAGTCTACTGACAATGACTCACTGATTCAAATGATTCATTCAATAGGAGTCCGCCGTTAATTACTCACCGATTCAAATGATTTGTACAAAAGGAGTCTGCAGTTAATGACTCACCGATTTAAATGATTTGTACAAAAGGAGTCTGCAGTTAATGACTCACAGAATCAAATGATTTGTACAAAAGGAGTCTGCAGTTAATGACTCACCGATTCAAATGATTTGTACAAAAGGAGTCTGCAGTTAATGACTCACCGATTCAAATGATTTGTACAAAGGGAGTCTGCAGTTAATGACTCACCGATTCAAATGATTTGTACAAAGGGAGTCTGCAGTTAATGACTCACCGATTCAAATAATTTGTTCAGAGTGAGTCTACTGTTTATGACTTACTGATTCTAATGATTAGTTCAAATGGAGTCTGCATTTCAAGACTCGCTGATTCAAATAATTTGTTCAGAGTGAGTCTACTGTTAATGACTCACTGATTCAAATGATTCGATCAAAGAAAGTCTGCAGTTCCTGACTAACTGATTCAAATAATATGTTCAGTTTGAGTCTACTGATTATACTGATTCTGCAGTTAATAACTCACTGATTCAAATGATTTGTTTAAAGGGAGTCTGCAGTTCATGACTCACTTATATAAAGATCTGTTCAGAGTAAGTCTGCAGTTAATGACTCACTGATTCAAATGATTAGTTCAAAGGGAGTCAGCAGTTCATGACTAACTGATTCAAATGATAGGTTTAGTTTGAGTCTACTGTTAATGACTCACTGATTCTAATGATTTGTTCAAAGTGAGTCTGCATTTAATGGCTACTATTACTTTGAGAGTCAAAATAAACAAACTAAAAAACATTCCCTTATAGAAATCTGATGCATGGAAATATATGGATAGAATCTAATATAAAAAAATTAAAAAATAGTTAGCTAAACAAGATAATGACGGAGGTGGAGACAAATTAATAACCAAAATAACGATGATTCAGTTACAAGATATAACAAAAGGCTGAACGGAAAACACACAAGAGATGTTAACCAAAACAGATTCATTCATCTCATTTGTTGAAACACTACCATGCATTGCTCAGAGTTGTGGTTAAACAAGCTCGGCTTCATTTAGAAATCTCTAAGTGGGAGAAAAACAGACAAAGTAATTGGCAACATTTTGTGCCAGCTCACAATATTCACATGTCCGTTCGATTTTTGGCTGGGTTTATTGAACAGCTGTATTAAAGCAGCATCACACAGGTGAGAGCACAGCCAGATTGGTTAATATATAATGTTTGAAACAATAACCCGGTCTATTTGCCAGCGAATATACAAGGGAAATATTTCTCTGTCACCGGGACGCGACTGTTTTATGATGAGATGCTGCAAAATACAGTTTCATGGTCGGTAAGAAATATTTACGGCCCATAAATTTCCCTCAATTCGCCAGCATTCGGCAGGCCAGTCATAAAGTAATCTTTTGACCCAGCTTGTTAACTCTTTCTATTATATAGTTTACCAAGATGGAAAGTAGGGTGTATAAGCGAAAGAGACAAATGGACGAGCGCCGCAAATGCTTTTCCAAAACAAATTTGTGCATCGATTCCCTCAGGCTGTGGAACAAGTGAGCAGATTTAATTGGGAAGATGTCCTAGAATAGGAGCTCACCTGGAGAGGAGCATTATTTTTTGCACTCTTTCCTTGTCTCTCCCTCCCTCACTATTTTCTTTATCTCAGTCTGTCAGAGAGGGCCTGTAATCACTTCATCTGTTATCAGTCATTCCCACTGTTTCTGCCATCCCAGAAAGCTGGGCTATGGTTGAAAGTCTCTTATATCGACAGCCCCGGGTTATCAGCAGCCTGTGAGGGAACATCGTCTGCATACTTTGTTTGCCGCGCACGTTTATTCTGGATTTGTTTATGTTTAGTTTTAATAGTTCATCAAGGGTGAGCAGTCATTTATTTTGATGTCGTTCTTAGAAGTCATGCTTTATTGCATGTTGGTAAATTGCATTTATTGCATGGGCTGTTGTAACCCAGCTTTGGGTTAAATATGGACAAAACCCAAAAGTTGGGTCATAAATGTAATCAATTTAATTGACACAATGAACCCAACATTGGGTCTGTCCATATTTGACCCGACGTTGGGTTTCCATGTAAAGAAAGTCGTAAGCACGTATTGCCTCACAGCAAAAAGGTTGGTGGTTCGAGTCCCTGGCTGGGTCAGTTGGCATTTCCGTGATGTAGTTTGCATGTTCTCCCCGTGTTCCTGTGGGTTATTATCATGTAAACTAACAAAAAACAAAAAAACTAACAAAAAAAAAATCCCTTTTATAGTTTTTTACAAGTAATTGAGAACTAAAACAACAGTGGTGGACTACAGGAAGGTATGTGTCATTCTTCTGCTGCAGCTACTGGGCTGTCATGCATAAAATATCCATAAATTAGCAAGTTGTCCATACTTTGTGATTCTTTTTTCCCCCTCTCATTTATTTATGCTTTTGAATTGCATTACGGGACCTTGATGTTTCCTTGAACAACTTTGCGATGTTGAAAAAGGGATTTTTATATATGTTTTTAATCATTTAAAGTGAAATGTTGTCTGCATTGGTGTTGTAGATGACGCTAATAACACCTGTTTTATTATATTATATTATATTATATTACATTACATTACATTACATTACATTATATTATATTATTCATTTATTCATTCATTCATTTTCTTTTCAGCTTAGTCCCTTTATTAATCCGGGGTCGCCACAGCTTAATGAACCGCCAACTTATCCAGCAAGTTTTTACGCAGCGGATGCTCTTCCAGCCACAACCCATCTCTGAGATTCTCTGTTCTGGTATGTTCTGTTATGTTCTGTTATATTATATTATATTATATTATATTATATTATATTATATTATATTATATTATATTATATTATATTATATTATATTATATTATATTATATTATATTATATTATATTATATTAAGTTCTGTTATGTTATGTTATGTAATGTGATGTTATATTATATTATATTATATTATATTATATTATATTATATTATATTATATTATTTTATATTACATTATAATACACTATATTATATTATATTGTTTTAGATTATATTATATTATTTTATATTATATTATATTATATTATATATTATATTATATTATATTATATTATATTATATTATATTATATTATATTATATTATATTATATTATATTATATTATATTATATTAAGTTCTGTTATGTTATGTTATGTTATGTTATGTAATGTGATGTTATATTATATTATATTATATTATATTATATTATATTATATTATATTATATTATATTATATTATTTTATATTACATTATAATACACTATATTATATTATATTGTTTTAGATTATATTATATTATATTATTTTATATTATATTATATTATATTATATATTATATTATATTATATTATATTATATTATATTATATTATATTATATTAAGTTCTGTTATGTTATGTTATGTTATGTTATATTATATTATATTATATTATTTTATATTACATTATAATACACTATATTATATTATATTACACTACATTATATTATATTATATTATATTATATTATATTATATTATATTATATTATACTAAAATATCAATAAAGTCACTTTGTTAAATTGCAGAGTGAAATTGCATCAAAAAAATCATGAAACAAAATTATCTTTCTTACGTCTACAAAAAATGATCAAGGTCCCATGATGCACTTCATGCCTATAAATATACATATAAAAATAAACAAATCAAAAATAAAAAAATGTTAAACAGCAAAAATCTAATCCAGAGACTGCTGCCTAGATATTCTTTACAGTGTAATGACAATAATAAAGCGCCTTTCATTTATAACACCTTATAAAATTATATTATAATAATCTTATCAACGCCTTCGGTCAAATAACAAACATTTTATGCTCCCAAGCCTTCCAAAAACATATATATTTAGGCTACTTTAATAACTGATTGCTATGATGATGCAAAGCGACATTAAAACCTGCCTACCTACAGTGAACTGGCTTTTCTGCTTCATTGCAGATATCACAGTATAGTATAGCTCTGTTTTACATCGCGCATCCATCACCTTGATTAGGAGTGCTGCCGTCCTGGATGTGTTTTGTGCCGTCTGTTTGTTTTGTTGTCTTATTTGTTCTCCTTTTATTTTTGCATCACTTCCAAATCCATATCATGACTCAGCCCACAAGCAAGCTGCCCGCATCTATATTTGCTCTGTCTCAAAAGCGCACCGTTAAGTGGGTCACATCTTAGGAAACTTTGGCCTGCTTTGCCAGTTGGACCCATGATAATGAGGACAAAAGGAGGGCGAAATCTGCTGGCCCTTGTGCGCCGCTGACTCACAAGCGAGATTTCCACAGATTGATGCAATCTTACCGAGCATGTATATGACCTCATCGAGCATCTTCATAAATCAGAGGAAAATAAATTGCATCAAGTTGCATCCTGGGACGTTTGTCGCATTCCACATGCAAACAGTTAAATGGAAATGGCTGCAAAGGAAGAAGCACTTTTACGACTTTGCAGCCGAATTAAATGAAGCATGTTAATGGCTTTTGTGCCTAGGGTGATGAAAGTGATTTTCTTTTCTTTCTTTTTTTGCAACCAGGTCTCAGATAGCCTGAATACTTGGCTTGATCAATGGTGGACAGTAGGTGTTTTTGCTCCGATAAAATATGTAACTCAAAACTTGAGGTATTGGAACTTTATTGCATTTTTTTTCATGAATTTCTGAGTTATTTTGAACTGGGAAATCATCATCGAGTCAGAAACTTAAGTATCGATAGAAGTGTCTGATTCGTGAACTGATTCAAGCTGAATCCTGTCAGTTAATCATATCTGAACGATTAATAGATTTGATTAAATCTGTTTATGAGTCAACAACTTGCTGATTTAAATGATCCATTTACAGCAAGTCTACAGTTAATGACTCACTAATCCAAATGATCTGTTCACAGTGAGTCTACAGTTAATGACTCACTGATCCAAATGATCTGTTCACAGTGAGTCGACAGTTATAGACTCTCTAATCCAAATGATCTGTTCACAGTGAGTGTACAGTTATTGACTCCTTGATTCAAGTGATTTGTTCAGATTGAGTCTCCAAATAACAACTCATTTATTCACATGATTCATTCAGAGTGAGTCTACATTTAACAACTGATTGATTCAAATGATTCATTCAGGATGAGTCTTCAAATAACAACTCGTATATAATTAAATGATCGGTTCAGAGTTCGATGATTTGTTCGTTGATTTGTAGATTCATTGATTCAAATGATTCATTCCGAGATATTCTCTAACTAACGATTCATTTATTCAAATGATTTGCTCAGAGTGAGTCTACAGTAAATGAATCACTGATAAAACTGATTTGTTCAGAGTGAGTCTACAGTTAATGACTCGCTGATTCAAATGATCTGTTCAGAGTGAGTCTACAGTAAATGAATCACTGATTAAACTGATTTGTTCAGAGTAAGTCTACAGTTATTGACTTGTTGATTTAATGATTTGTTTAAAATGAGTCTCCAAATAGCTCATTTATTTAATTGATATGCTCAGAGCGAGTCTACAGTTACTGACTCACTAATCCAAATGACCTGTTCAGAGTAAGTCATTATTTAACAACTCATTGATTCAAATGATTTGTTTAGAGCGAGTCTCTAAATAACAACTAATTTTAAAATGATCTGCTCAAAGTGAGACTACAGTTAACAACTCATTGATTCAAATGATTCGTTCAGAGTGAGTCTATAGTATTCAACTCATTTATTCACATGATTCATTCAGAGTGAGTCTACAGTTAATGGTTTGTTGATTCAAATCATCTGTACAGAGTGAGTCTATAGTTTTTGACTTGTTTATTCACATGATTCATTCAGAGCGAGTCTACAGTTAATAACTCATTGTTAAAAATGTTTTGTTCAGAGTGAGTCTACAGTTAATGGTTTGCTGATTCAGATCATCTGTTCAGAGTGAGTCTATAGTTTTTGACTCGTTTATTCACATTATTCATTCAGAGTGAGTCTACAGTTAATAATACATTGCTTAAATGATTTGTTCAGAGTGAGTCTTCAGTTTTTGACTTGTTTATTCACATGATTCACTCAGAGGAAGTGTAGAGTTATTGACTCATTGATTCAAATGATTTGTTCAGAGTGAGTCTTCAGTTAATGGTTTGTTGATTCAAATCATCTGTTCAGAGTGAGTCTTCAGTTAATGGTTTGTTGATTCAGATCATCTGTTTAGAGTGAGTCTATAGTTTTTCACTTGTCTATTCACATGATTCGTTCAGAGTGTGTCTACAGTTAATAACTCATTGAATAAAATGATTTGTTCAGAGTGAGTATAGTTTTTAACTCGTTTATTAACATGATTCATTCAGAGCGAGTCTACAGTTATTGACTCATTGATTCAAATGATTTGTTCAAAGTGAGTCTTCAGGTAATGGTTTGTTGATTCAAATGATCTGTTCAGAGTGAGTTTACTGTTAACGACTCATTGATTCAAATGATTTGTTCAGAGTGAGTCTCTAAATAATGAATAACTCATTTATTCACATGATCTGCAGAGCAAGTCTACAGTGAATGACTCACTCATCAAAAAGTACAGTAATACTTTTAACACTTGAGTGCATCAAAAAAAACAAGCAATGTCTTTATTTCGATTCATGGAGCACTTAAGCACTTTTACTGGAGTTAAAATCTGTACTTTTACCCAAGTGCTTGATTTGTGCACCTTGATGGAGTCTGTCTATTTTCAGCTCTAGAGGGGATGAAGAGGCTTGTGATTGTCCTGAAAAAAAAAAAAACATCCGTATGTGTGCCCGTGAGTGGAGGCGCCCTGAATCAACCCTTGATCACTTTGCTCGACAGTGTAAGGTCACTCTGGACGGCTGCGGGGGGAATGGAGGAGGGGTTGCACACATTTGCGCAATGCGACCAGCTAATCCAAGTGCTCAGATATAGGGATTACAACCTCGCTTTACATTACAACATTCACATCGAAAGAAAATGACCAAAACACATGCTTAATCACAGCGGTATAGCATCTTCTGTACTTAGGAGTTGCCATGGCGACCGTCAGCCATGTTGGCCTTGATGGTGTTTTTTTTTACAGTCCTCTCTAATTACGCTCCATGGTTTGAAGTGACTCAGGACGTTTCAGTGCGCCGTGCAAATGCTTCTGACAGCACGGTGAACTGAAAGAGATACTGTGAAGGTAATGTTTACACCATGAAAAACAGAGGACAAGCACTCTGAATCTGTAGTCCATACTTCACTTGCGACTAATTCATTAGTGGAGTTGTTTACTTCAACATGTTTAGTTATTTCTGTATATTCGTTAACATTCGTCTATATGACTTTACTATGCTTTATATAGAAATGACACTGAAACAGATACTGTGAAGGTAATATTTAGACCATAAAAAGCCTGAGGACAAGCGCTCTGAATCTGTAGCCCATACTACATAGGCGACTAAATCATTAGTGGAGTTGTTTACATCAACATGTTTAGTTATTTCTATATATCCGTTAACATTCGTCTATGACATTAATATGCTTTAAATGACACTGAAAGAGATACTGTGAAGGTAATGTTTACACCATAAAAACCAGAGGACAGCCTTTGTCTTTATTTTATACTGCATAGGCAAATAAATCATTAGTTGGAGCTGTTTACATCAACATGTTTAAACTCAGGCTCATTTTGAAAACGTACCCCTATATACATTTCTGGACAGCCCCAAATAGATCGCAGGATCTATGTTTTTTTTGTAGTGTTTGTTTTTCGCGAATGCACCAGAGGCCGCTATGTACACTTTTTGAGATTTCAAATTTCTCCTGCGACTGTCATTCGTGTCTGCTGTTCTTGCGTAAATCCACTAAAGGCCGCTGTTAACTGACTGAATGACTCACCGATCGACTGACCCACCCTCCTCTTTCCCTAAACCCAACGAATTGTATTGATTGACCCTCCCACCGTCTTCCCTAAACCTAACCAACAGTTCTCAAAAGCAGTCCAGAAAAAGAAAATCCGTCGCCTGTTTTTGATCACATTCTCACCCTGTTATTTACTTGTTTAGTTTATTTTTTGGCTTCTGTTTTCGTCTTACCCGCTTTCTGGAATCGTTCTTCACCAGACTCTAGCCCCGTTGTCATGGTCAGCTCCTCTCTACATCTCAAATCCGTCTACGTAAATGGTGAGCTAACTAGATGAACTGGTAACAGCTGGAAAGCTAAGTGCGAAAAGCATTGGCATCAGCCCTCGTCGTAGCATTCGTTTTAAAAATGAGGCCATACACACCTCTGGCCACATAATTCTAAAAACATATTATCGAAAGGACAACGCTGCCCATAATCATACTCATTTTGGATTCATTTTAGACTTGTTAGATGCTGTTTGACTGCAGAACAACCAACACATCTCAGTGAAGACTTCTGCTTGTCGAGTCTTCTGGTTTGGGTTCCTATTTTCCCAACAAAGGGTACATTTTTTCCAAGAGTCTAAAATACACTGTATGGTATAAGTTTTTACTGAAATATTATAATATTGAGAATTTTATATTAGAAATGATTAGAATATTAAGTCAAGATCATGTTCTAGGAATACATTTAGTAAATTGATTACAACAAAACTCAATGTTTGATTAATAATGTGCATTGCTAAGCACTTCGTTAACTTTAAACACTGATTTTCTCAGTATTTTGATTATCTTTATTATTTTTGATCGCTCAGATATCGTCCTGTATAACAAATTATAACAATCCATACATCAATGGAAAGCATTTTAATACAACTTTCAGATCATGCATACATCCCCTGATCCTGAACAGTGCAGTGGCTTTACCTTATATCTAAAGAAAAGAAAGATATCCAAATAGGTCTTTTCAAGTTCTGTTTTTGAAACTAATGAAGATAACAGAAGTCAATGACTTATTTTAATTATTCAGCTTGACATGTTTACTTTCAGATAATGCATAGTGTACATTCCAATTTCTAAAAAAAAAAAAGTACACGTATGACTAGCTTTGTGGTTCCAGGGTCATATATTACCACTTAATACTGTTCTATTAATATATAATAACTACTGTTATTTAAAGTCATTTAGTAATTTAGTGTGGAGCAAATCATTTGAATTAGATTAGTGCTTTTAAAGATGTAAACTCAGCAAATGTAAAATGACTGGACTATATTTTTAAAATGTCTTTGGCTGATGTGATCTAGCTGTAGTCATTGAAATATCATGCATGAATGCACAAAGTGAAATGGGTTCACTTTTGATTCCTGCCTTTAATCATCCCTATACAACATCAATCACGTCTTTATGACTTTATTACTTTGCAAAGCATTTTTGTTGACTTCCATAAGCTGTCCACGTCATGCCAACCCAGCCATGTTGCTATGGAAAGTAATCCTTTCCATTTATAATGCACATTATTCTACCTGCCATAAAGATTATCACATTATCTCTCCCTGAAATGTCATACATACATCATGCCACGTAAGGTTTTAATGTGATTTAGCTGGACATTTCATTCATCATGGTGAACTATAAACAAAAGCTAGCCTCCTGTGAGGGAAGCAGTCGTGAGGTGGCCAACACTTTCTGACAGCGTCTCAGAGAGGGAATGCTGAAACCAGCCCCTCCAGCAACCGATTTATTTTTAACTCTCCCTCATCCCACCGTCTGTAAAAAAAAAAAAAAATGCTCCAGGCTCTCCATTAGTGCGGTCACGTGCTGTTAGTGATGCACGGGCCAGTGGATGGCAACAAGAGAGTCCCTTTCACACATATCCAATCAACTCCTCTCCACGTGAGGGGAGATATCTAGAACTTACGTTTTTACCTTAAGGGTCTGTGCATGGAGAAGCACTTTAGCAGCATCTAGAACAGCAGCCTGTAAGTACATTTAAGATTTGTTTCAGTTGTTGTGTATGGTTTGAGGACTTGTTTCCAGCTGTTTGTGTATCACACTAATTGTACAAAAAAAAAAAAAAAAAAAAAAAAAAAAAAAAAAACTACTAACACTTCCCTTCTTAGACTTTACAGACCTGAAACTTGCCTTTAGTACTTATTCATTGTTGCTCTTAGTTGTGTAAATTGCTTCCTTGTCCTCATTTGTAAGTCGCTTTGGATAAAAGCGTCTGCTAAATGTAAATGTAAAAATGCATGGTCATGTCCATCAAACTACCATAGAACAGCTCAAATGTGATTTTAAAATAAGAGAGAAAGTAGTTTTTTTGGAGTTTGTATGAAGATGTTCAAGGATGGCTGGTTATTTTATGGTAGCTGAGTATGGAAGGCAGTCTGGGCCAAAACTAATTAAACGAAGCATGTGACATTTTTTTTAGTCAACAAGCAATGCAGCAACAAGCAACTATTTTGTGTAGTCAGACAATTGGCTCATTCACATTCTTTTTTAAGGAGGCATGCCCGCACATCCCACCTCTAAACCTAACTCTCAATGGGGGATAAGAAAACCATACTAAAATGCACAAATGAGATTGCACAAATGTCTACAAATTTGCCACCAAAGCAAAAAGTTACAAATTGTCTTTAAATTTGTCTTGAGTTAAAATTCTTGGAATTGTCATGAAATTTGTCTGAAACCAGATGTTTATGGTGGCTGGTTATTTTATTCTATCAGATTATGGAAGGCAGTCGGGGCAAAAACGCTTTAAACGAAGCATGTGACATTTGATTTTGTCAACATGCAATACAGCCAGTGAAATGACTGCTGTATTTTCAGCCAGATTGAATTAATTTGCGTGTGGTTGGAAAAATTACTAATTCGTATAAATTTACATGTTTTAAATCATATGAATTTGTGAAATTTTAAAGGAAGGATGCCCCCATATCCCATCTCTAAACCTACCTCACAGTGGGGGATGAGAAAATCTTACTAAAATGCATGCATGGGATTGTATAAATTACTACAAATTTGCCACTAAATCAAAAAGTTACAAATTGCCTTGGAATTGTCATGAAATTTGTCTGAAATCAGATGTTTATGGTGGCTGGTTATTTTAATTTATCGGATTATGGAAGGCAGTTGGGGCAAAAACGTTTTAAACGAAGCATGTGACATTAGAATTTGTCAACAAGCAATACAGCCAGTGAAATGACTGCTGTATTTTCAGCCAGATTGAATTATTTTGCGTGTGGTCGGAAAAATGGCTAATTCATATGAATACGTGCATTTTTTAAGGAGGCATGCCCCCACATCCCACCTCTAAACTCTCATTGGGAGATGAGAAAATCATACTAAAATGCATGAATGGGATTGTACAAATGTCTACAAATTTGCCACCAAATGAAAAAATTGCAAATTGTTTTGGGATTTGTCTAATATAAGATGTTCATGGTGGCAGTCAGGGCCGAATCTCATTAAGCTGAGCATGTGACATTTGATTTTGGAAGCTACTGTACAGTTAGCTGAAATGAATGCTGTATTTCCTCCACTGGGGAAATGTAACTGTTTGTACTTACACTGCGTGTACTTTGACAAATTGCTAATTTGTATGAATTCATATGTAATTGCATTTTTTTTTAAAGAGGCAAACAAATTCCTTGTATGTGTGAAGCACACTTGGCAAAACTTCTGATTCTGATCCCCCCCAATCCCACCTCTAAATCTACGATGAGCTAATCAAACTAAAATGCATGAATGAGATCATACAAATGTTTACAAATTAATGCTGTATTTGCATTCACAACTTATGAGGAACTTAACTATTTTGTGTGTTGTCAGAAGAGGGGCTAATTCATATAAATTCATAGACATTTTATTTGTTTGAAACATTCAACAGTCAAGAAATCTAAACAAAACAAAAAACTTTGTATTAGATATGTGGTAACTCGCAATTTGAGGACAAAAATCTGATATTTGACTTGAAATATAATGTCTGAACAATGTTTTTAGGGGTGGTAAACAAAGTATGAGTGGAATAATGGACTGGGGTCTGTCGATTTACTGGAAAATAATGCACATTATTTATTAATAATTCAACAAATTGTTGTCTGTTTTTGTTGTTGGTGTTGTTGTTGCATGCTGTAAAAAATTCTTGCCACCTTAAACCTTTTACAAAACAAATCAACTTTTCTCATCATCTTAATTGAATCAATCCAACTGACCAAAGATATTAAGTTAAACTTTGTGTAACCTAAAAAAAAATTTGTTGAAACCTGATTAACATCCACACAATTCCTTCACACAAATTGATTAAGTTAACTTTATTGCTTTCACAAATTTGAGTGAATCAAACATAAAACAAATAAGTTGTCCTCAAAACCACCTCAAGAAATGTATAGATTCAACTCAATTTGTTTTTGAGTTAAAGCAACATAAAAATATTTGTTGTCTTTACTATTTGATATTTTACAGTGCATAATAAATAAGATAAGTCTAATAATTTTGCTTGATCGACGGAAACATGACAGCTCAATAACACAAGAACGGCATGCAGGACGGCATATGTGTGTTTGCGTGGCTTGATTTTTGTCGTGCTACTTCTCGGACTTCCAGCTGTGCCATGTTCTAGTTTTAAGAGCCGAAGAATAGTCTCTCAGGAGAGGAGAACATGCCGTCTTAGATGCAAACGAGCAGCGGACGCCCACTTTCTAGCATTACGGCACTTCAAAAACAGCTTGGACACATTAACCGTCTCTGGTTAATATTCTGAGTGTGCGGTGACCCTGATAGAGCGATGCATAAAGACTCCCACCCGTTTTTATCATGACAGTGGTGATCTACGGGCGAGCGTATGGTCGTACATGCGTGTGAGGCCAAGGGTGTCCTTTTTTTTACGATTCATTCTGAGAGCAATCAAGCATCTCTGCCGCTGTGTCTATTCTGTCATTACCGCTTTAATGAAGCGTGAAAGTGGCTCGCTTGCTCACCTTGAATGTGTGTCTGTGTGAGAGTGTGTGTTTGTATCTGTGTAATTATGTGTGTGTGTGTCTGAATATGTGTGTGTATATGTGTGTATGTATGTATGTATATGTCTGTGTAGCTTATATTCTTTACAATATGAGGAATATGTCCCCACAAGTATAGCAATACTAGTAAATGTTGACAGTTTTTGTTCCTCAGTGATAAAGCGCTCATAAATGACATAAAAATGAAACGCAGCCATATGTACCTCCGGCTACGTAAATCGCGGTCTCCAGAAACGTCCACGGGACTACGTTTTCCGAATGAGCTTGGGTTGTGAATATATGTGTGTATATGTATGTATGTATGTGTCTGAGTACCTTATCTTCTTATACCAAATGTCCCCACAAGTATAGCAATACCAGTAAATGTTGACCTTGTGGGGGCATTATTTGTTCCTCAAGGGATAAACGACTCATAAATTACATATAATGAAAAATCTAAACATTAGCTTTAGCTAAATGTAACTAACATGATCTCAAAAACAGTTAATGTATCTTTGTGTCATGACTTTACTTGAAGGGGCATATTATCATTAACTCATTCTTTATAAACTCCTGTGTTTAAACTGTTCATTTTAATGTAGACAGAACACTTCTTTATTGTTTTTTGACGTAAACACACACACTAGACAGAGACACATAACTTTTACATCTAAACACAGAAGTTCATGAAGAGGGTTTTAATGATAATGGGCCCCTCCAAGTGAAGTCATGACCCAAAGATACATTAACAGTTCATGAGTTCCTGTTAGTTACATTCTGTCACAATCATTAGCGATCTAGCCTGTGCAGATCGCTGGAGAACTACACATCTGCCACTATATCAAATACAACTCCCAGAAATATTTGCACTCACTCACCAGTTCCTGATTCTACCTGATTACACACAGCTGGAAGCAAATGATAGACTGATTACCAGAACTATAAGGACAGTTCATTAACACGCACTCTTTGCTGAGTCTTATAAACTGTGAGTGAGCATAACGTTTTCCTTGTCCTGCCTTGTTGTTGTGTTTTGACCTTTGCTTACTGTTTACGTTGTTTTGCCGCCTGTCCCGACCATTCGCCTGTACACTGACTTCGCTTTTAGATTGTCCGGATTCTCCTATCTGTCACTGTCTTGACTTTTTGCTTGGCTGACGATTTCCTTAATAAACTGCACTTGGATCCTCATCCACATTGTACCAAGACTCATTACACATTTAACTTAAACTAAAGTGTTTAATACTTTAATTAACAAACATATAGTAACAAATAATTAATGCCATTGTTAGTTCATGATTATCGCATGTCTTAATTCATCATTAGATCATAATAAGGTATTGTTTAATTTACATATTAGTACGTCATTATTTACATATTAGTACTGCAATTGTAAAGTGTTACCATAGTTTTTACTGTATAAAATAAATTACGCCTATTATGAAGAGTCCTCATAAACCACTAATACCAGCATGTGTGTGTATTAGAGGAGTGAAGAGTGTGTCAAGTGTCGCTGCTGTGTGTCAAACTGACTCACCAATCAGAAGAGGAGGTGGATTAGATCATTGGTGTAGTAGTGGGTGGATGATCAGAGCTCCTCATGCAGTCACATCATCTCTCTTGCTCTGTCCGTGTGTTTTGCCAAACACTTCAGTGCGTCCTTGTGGAGTGGCCTTAAAAAGTGTTCACAGAATTCAGCCAAATTTAAAAATATATGAACATCACAGAAATAAAAAAAATACTATGAGATATTTCTCAGATCTACACTCCCTTTCCAATGACTTCAACATATGAACGGATTTGACCTTGTTGTTATCAGAGTTTTTTTTTTTCAAGTTAATATTCAGTTACTTTAGAAGCTGTTGGCCTTCACAAGCTTGCTTCGTAATGGGTAGAATTTACTTGAAAATATTGAAGGACAGGCCATTTCCATCTCATTGTGTTTTTTTATTTTAACTTTGAGGTGAAAATGGCTCTCTATAATGTTTAATTAATAGATTCATTTTTGTTTTAGAAGGACAGGAAATATAAAGTGGTCAGAAAAAGCGTGCAGTGTGACTAAAATAGGACATCTTTAAAAATTTATTTTATTTAATTTAGAGCCATGCAACGGTGAGCTGGCTTTTAAAACATTTAAAAGATTAAATATATGATGTTTTAAAAATGTATTTAATTTAATTCAGTAACCCAATCAAGACTTTTGATTTAGAACATATATAAATACTGCTGTAAGTGTAATTTTTAGAATATCTTAAGTTATCATTTTATAAGTGTGTCAATCTGTGCATACCCTTTTTTGCCTTCAGAACGGCCTTAATCCTTCGTGGCATAGAGTCAACAAGGTACTGAATATATTCCTCAGAGATTTTGGTCCATATTGACATGATAGCATCATGCACTTTTGCAGATTTGCGCAGATTTGCACAGATTTGCATCACAAAGGTACCAGTCTGAGATGATTTGCGATTATGACATGGCGCGTTATCCAGAGAGAAGTAGCCATCATGGGTACACTGAGGTCATAAAGGGATAAACATGGTCAGAAACAATACTCAGGTAGGCTGTCGCATTGACACGATGCTCAATTGATACTAATGGACTCAAAGTGTGCCAAAAAATATCCCCCACACCATTACACCACCACCAGCAGTTTTAACTGTTAATACAAGGCAGGATGGATGCCAAATTCTGACCCTACCATCTGAACGTCACAGCAGAAACTTATCAGAGACTCATCAGACCAGGCAACGTTTCTCCAATCTACGATTGTTCAATTTTGGTGAGCCTGTGCGAATTGTAGCCTCAGTTTACTGTTCTTAGCTGACAGTATTGGCACCCGGTGTGGTCTTTGCTGCTGTAGCCCATCTGCCTAAAGGTTGACGTGTTGTGTGTTCAGAGATGCTCTTCTGCAGACCTCAGTTGTTTGAGCTACTCTTGCCTTTCTATCAGCCAGAACCAGTCTGGCCGTTCTCCTCTGACCTCTTGTATCAAAAAGGCATTTGCACCCACAGAACTGCCACTCACTGGAAATTTTTTCTTATTTGGACCATTCTCTGTAAACCCTAGAGATGGTTGTGCGTGAAAATCCCAGTAGATCAGCAGTTTCTCAAATACTAAGATGCTCGGTTTGAACTGCAGCAGATCATCTTAACCATGTCTACATGCCTAAATGCATTGAGTTGCTGCAATGTGATTGGCTGAGTGGAAATTAGCATTAACGAGCAGTTGGACAGGTGCACCTAAAAAGTGGCCAGTGAGTGTATATGCATGTATAGTTTTTTATAAGTTTTGCATAATAATTTTTTTTTAAGAAATTACATAAACCATTTGGCTATTTAGTAGGAAAAATGGATCACTTTCTACACTGGATGCCGTTTGGATTGATATTTTATTATCTAAAGCCATCTTTTTTTTTTTCAAATACAACCACTAAATTGCTCCGTTACCTTCTCATCAGGTCCTGGAGACTGTGCATATCTCAGAGAGTAATAAGGATAGAGTGAAATAATCACATGGCTGTTCCCTCTCTCTCTGTCTCTCTCTCTCTCTCTAAGAGTTTTGGCTTTGAATCAAGCCCCCTCCACACACATTCTCCCTGTCTCTATCTATCTAAACGCCTGCTCTCTTGCTCGGCTGAAAGCGCTTTCCCAGGGGGCTCAGCGTTGTCTGGCGTAGGGAAGGGGAAACTCTCTGACTAGGCATGGTACGATGCAGAAGGAGGGTAAGTGGCGCTTGGCTCGTGGTGCTGCTTTGATTTTTTTTTCAATCTCTCGTGTTCCCCTGACTCCCTCTGGCCGGGGCAGTGGAGCGCTGGGAGATGTGAAGGCTGATGAATGGAGCTGTTGGTGTTTTGGGAGGATCGCCGTTCCCTCCTGGAATCTTTCAGGAAGATCTGCTATCACTCATGGCTGGCTGGCCAAAAAGCCTAATCCCAGGTGCTACTGCTGGATGGTGAATTTCAGCCTCCCCTTTTTTTGGCAGAATGTTCAACACAACGGATAATAGAGTGTGATGGAAAAAACTAGTTGAGATACGCTTCTCGTCCCATGTGCCTTTGTATGTCCACTCCACCTAATGGAAAAGTTTAACTTTTGCAAGAAAGTGATGGATCAATTGAAACCACAGAGCAAACACTATTAAAAATAAAGGTGCATGGACGAACCAACTTTTTTCAGATCCCAAAAAACAGTGTAGAGAAAAAGAAAGAAATTTCATAACCTAAACAATGTTTTATGAAGCTGAAGCACACTTTCTCCACTGAAACTCATAGAATTAAAAGGTTTTTCATGGGACCACTGATATTAATACAATCATTCATTCATTTTCCTTCGGCTTTGCCAGTTGTAAAAATTCATAATAAATGACAAAAAATACTAATTTGTGCATCTTTTTACTTCCATATGCCTTATGCTGGCTGTGTTTTGGGAAATTTTCTTTCCCCTTGGTTCCGAGTGTGGTCCTGAAAAATCTTCGTTTCGAGGGCTATCTAGCCCTTCCTCTTAGCTTTACGCCTTCAAGCTAAAGAGAATTGGGCCACCTCTACCCCTTCACATAAACGTGCAAAACAAGGGGTAGGGGTAAGAGGAAGGGCTAAGGGGGAGAATTGGGATTGGGCCTAAACAATCAAGCACTCATCACACCATCACAGCTAGGTGTTTTAACCAAAAATCTCAAAAGAATGACTGAAGAAAAATCCACACACTCTCAAACATCAAAAAGACATCAGCATCAAAACCAACAAAATGAACAGCGTGCTCAATCATATAATGATACTTCTCTTTTAAACTATAGTAGTAATTATTAAATTACACATAATTAGATGTTCAATGTAAAGCATTTATGTAATATACAGTACAGCATGTCAGTCAGGGTCATTAATTTGTGCATGGCACCAAAATACTCTCATGAATAATTTTAATACAAGAGAAGCAGGTAAATCCACCCTCTTAATTAAAGAAAATATATCTTCTACACATATTCATTTTAACACATCTTGACCTTGTAGTCCAAAGCTAAGTTTAAGCTGTTTCTAAGATACCGTCATGCTTTGAATAGAGTATGCAATTGCGACGTGCTTGATTATTTTAAATCGGGTTTTGCAATAGGCTTAATCAGTGTGTCAACAACTTGTCACCCAATGTTACGTTACCAAATAATATCGGACTGAAATAAACAGTTGTTTGACCTTGGATATTACATTGTCACTGTCACTTTAAGGCATTGAGGGGCATGAGGGACCTTCGTACGCTCCATCTGTCCAAAGTGCGCTCAAGCTGAAAACTGCTGATTCAGCTCAATGCAACGTCCCACTAGCCAACTTGAAATTGGTCAGGATGTTACGCCTACTGACAACCAATCTTTGCAATCTTCCATGGAGGAAAACATTGGTTTGAATGCTTCTTAGTCTGGCCAAGCTTGTGTTTTGCAAGTTTAGTTGATTACAGATGGTGGAAAACACTCTAAAACCGTCAACAAATTAGGTTTGTCAAGCTACTTACCAATAAAGTTTGAGGAGAGAAGATCATTTTTTCCCCTTGATTTGTCATGCAAAATGAAATTAGACAAGAACCTGGGAAAAAAAACAAACAAAAAAAAAAAAACCTTGGAATAGACTAAAGTAATTTAAGATTTAAATGTGATTTTTCCTTTGTTGGCTTGTCAGTTTTCAGTGTAGAAAGACATTATGTTGGTCATTGTTGGAAGGTCAGTAAAGGGGTATTCATTGATAGCTACTTGGGTTTGTTTTAATATTTGGAGCTGCATAACTTAACAGTTAACAGAGAAACGAGGCTGTGGAAAGTGATATTATATCATGCAAAAAATATCCAGCAACTGTAACTGTACGGTGAGACCTATTTTCAGCAAAAACAAACCACCAGGTCGGTGATTTTCACTGTAAAATGTCCATTAGATGATGCGTTTTATTCAGTTTGCATAATAAACTGATTATGTATAAGCTGTCATACTGACATATTCATATTGTGAACGTGAAAGAAACTAGGTTGTGCGCTTGTTTGGGATTTATATACGTATAAATTACATGTATAACATGTTAAGGTGGTTTCTAATATTTAAAAATGTCATATATGCTAAATATCCTTCAAAATATAGCAAAAATTGAATTCATGGAATTAAAAATATGTACATATATGCTCCAATATGTTAGCTATATTATTAAATATGTGTTCAAAGAGCTATATATAAACACAGGGCTATATACAATCAAGCCTGAATTATGATGAACTAAAATGTAAATTAACTGTTAGTTCAATATAAGCTAGTTAAGGTATGCACTAATAATAGTAATAATGATACATTTTATCTATAATGTGCTTTTCTCAGACCCGATGCACTTACAAAACAGTAAAAAAAAAAACAAAGCACAATAAAACAGTAAAGAAAACAGTAAAAAACACTGTGAAAAAAAAAAAGATATCACAAATTAAAAACAGTCCTAAAAGTAGATTCTTTAAAGAGTCCAAAGCCAGCAAGCCTAATGTTTGTGGGAAGAGCATTACAAAGTTTGGGTGCTCGGTAAGAGAATGCCCTAGCTCCCATGGTGTTGAGTTTACAACGAGGCTGAAACAGTGTAAAACCTGAAGCAAAGCCTAATCAGTGAGAGGCAGAAGAAATAGATATTGTTAATACATGTCTGTTAAGTGTTGAACACTTTAGTTTACCTAACATGAATTTAATATCATTATATCATGACTTTACTTGGAGGGGCACAATATCATTAACTCATTCTTAAATGCTCATGAACTCCTGTGTTTAAATGTCACAGTTATGTGTGTGCGTCTAGTGCATGCTTATATTGAAAGACAATAAAATAGTTCAATTCTGGCTTGAAAATTAAGATTTTCATGTATATTGTACATAATTTTATTATATTTTAGGAGAAGTCTGTGTCATTTCCAGGTAAAAAAAAAAAAAAAAAAAACTAAGTAACTTTAAATCAGCATTTGCCTGGGTTACTTTTGGCCATGACTATATAATGATGTCTAATATATTTGACTATACACAGTACATATTCGTTACTCCAACAGTTTAAATAATTATATGGCTATTTTTTGCAGTATTGTGAAATATATGTTGCAAATATGACATTTTTTATACATGCAAATTCCAAATATGAACTTGTATGGCATGTATGTAATTTGCATATATTTCCATATATCAGATTTCTACTGTATTAGAGCCCACTCATGCCAGCTGTTATAGGAACTATGGAAAAATGTAACCCTCTATAGATTACATAGCACTTTGTTTTCAGCATTGCATTTAAATTAAGTTAATCACCCCATAGTGGTACCTAAAAGGTGCATATTTGCACCCAAATGTACCTAAAAAGTCCCTTTGAGGTACTTTTAGGGACCCTTCAGGTACAAATATGTACCTTTTCAGGTACTGTCCCAGTGCCAGCTCCCATACCTTTATTTCTAAGAATGTAAAGGCAAAAATGTTGAAGGTAATTGGATGTAGGTGGTTGCAAACAAGTTACATGCTGAATTTAAGCAAACAGATTAAGTTGAACATTACTAAATTTCATTTGTTTGCTTAATTTATATGTAAAGCCCATATAAATGCATTAATAATGCTCTAAATGCCTGAACAAATTTATGCAACAACCCTAAAAAAATGTAGTAAATCCAATTATTAATTTATTCTAGTGCACTCTTGAGTGAATCTACAGTCTGTAGAGCAAGAAGCCTGTCAGATCGAGAGGATGAGCTGACCCTGAATCTTCCATAGTCACTGTCATTGACAGGGCATTGGGGGGCATCTGCGAGTGGGCCACCCTCTTACTCTCCATCTGTCCAGTGTGCACTCCAATGCCCGAGCCGAAATATCCCACGCCAAACTGCCCGCTCAGCTTAATTGATCTGACGATTCCCATTTAGAGCCAAGAGGAACAACTGTCTCTTTGCCCAGGATTCCTCCTAAGGGATCAATTTCATTTACTTCCAATCTTTGATTAGTGAAAGTAATGGCTCAGACAGAGAGATGCACGCGTGTAACTTCTGAATCCCAATCAAGCGGAAGATCACCAGTCAGTTCCAATAAACATCCCCACATGGGACGCTTCATTTGGTCTTGAAAGATTGTGCGGCCAAAACACATCCCCACCAGAAGATCTCATCAATATTTCATCTATTTTCTCATGGATATGGTGACTAACGCCTCCTTATGTTAGTAAGTTCATAATTGGCCGTGATGGCCGTATTATAGTCGTGCAACAGCCTGCAGTCCCGTCCCGGAGCTTTAGCTTCAACAAACAGATTAATGGTGAATTGCAATTTCCTCGCAGTCACCTCGATTAATGGATCTCGCCGTCATTTCTGCGGCTATTGAACAGGTCAGATTATTAAAAAGCCATTTTGGCTGTACTTGAAGGTGATCTTTGAGATGACCTGCATGAAAAGGAAATGTCTTAATGTTTAAGATCCACCATGATCAGATCGTCTTTTATTCAGAGAGCGTGGAGGGCTAAATGTACAGCAGCCAGAGTATATATTTAGCTCATGTGGGCTGAAACAGAAATGGCATTTTGTTATTTTCAAGTTTTCCAGTTCTGTTGGGGAAAATCTGCTGGGCGACATGATAAATTCATGCTAAATGAAATGCTCCAATGTATTACACTAGTATGAGGCACACTGTCTCGAATGACATGCCGTGACATTTTAACTGAATCATATAGAGTTTTACACAACTGCCATGTATATACAACAATTGCTGACAAAAATTTGTTTTAAATGTCTGATCTGCGATGGTTATTCTTAGAGAATGATGAGACATTTTAGGACGAAAGTTTCCTTTGTCTTAATGAGATGGATGACTGTGTGAATCATAACTTTATCATTGTGATTCATAGCTTTAGCTTTCAACAGACATCAAACTGCATCTTTTGCCTTGCTGCAACTTACGACTGAATGTCGTATGGTGAATTTAAATACATAACTCACTTTTGACTCTTTATTTACTGTCTGTGTCTTTCTCCAAATTTTATTTGGAGCCTTTGTTTTGCTAGTTAATTTATTTTCAAGATCTGAGGTAAACTATCTGCTGGCGATTTCAGTAATGCCATTTAAAATAATCTTTAGTCTCACATTAATAACATTAAACACTGAATAAAGCCCATAATCAGCTTCTTAGGTAGTCACTGCCATCCCAGCCAACACCTTGATATCAAAAAGACATAAAAAAACACATGAAAAACGGGAATTGATTTGATGTCATGTAACTGTCAAAACGGCATCAAATCGAAGTCTAACACTCCTGTCAAAACACACATCAAAAATAAACTACAGGAGAGTCCTGTAATGGATTTTTGACGTGTTTGTGATGCTAATGTTAGATGTCAATTTGATGTTATTTTGACATCAAAGTACTTTGCAGGGATAAGATATTCTGAGTAAAATTGTCATTTGGAATTGAAGCTTTCAAATGAATGAAACTTTTCTAATATTGTAATACTTTTTGTCTCATTATCCTCATGATCAAAAGGAAATCAATGTCGAGTGGACGTCAAGGTTTTAACATCAAATCAATTTGCATTTTTCCCGTGTTTTCAAGTGTTTTTGGTGTCATTTTGACTGTTGTTCCAGCCACGGCATTGCAGAAATAGAAACCGTTTCTAAAATAGTAACTTTGTGAGTCGGCATCGCAGATGATTAGGACAAAAACTACTTTTAACATGGAAAAAATCATGTATACAACAAATCCTGAAAAAAATGCTGCATCGGTTATCTTCCAAATGTTTTAGCATGAACGATTCCTTTTGTCTTATTGAAATGGATGACTAATTGTGATTCTTAATTTCATCGTTCAATCTGCATCTTTTGTCTTGCCACAACATGCCGTCCGAATGCAGTATGACAAATATGAAATGCATCAGTCACATTTGACTCTTTATTCCCCATTCGACTCTTTCCCCTACTTTCATTTGGAGCCTTGAATTTGCTAGTTATCTTATTTTCAAGATCTGAGGTAAACTATCTGCTGGTGCGGTCAGCATTTTGGTGATCAAAAGGTAATCCGTGTGTGGGTGTCAAATGGACGTCAAGGTTTTAACATCAAATTGATTTACATTTTTGACGGGTTTTTGATGTCGTTTTGTCTTTTGTTCCAGCAACGGCATCCCAGAAATAAAAACTGTTTACAAACTAGTAACTTTGCAAATTGCCATTGCAAAGGGTTAAGACAAAAACTCCTTTTATCGTAGATAAGATATGTTTATTCATGCATACGACAAATCGTGAAACAAAAGTCTGACCTGCACCGGTTATCCTCAAAGACTGACAAGATATTTTAGGATGAAAGAATCCTTTTGTCTTATTGAGATGGATGACTATTAGCGATTTTGGTAGTTATCTTATTTTCAAGATTTGAGGTAAGATCCGAATGCAGTATGTAAAATTGAAAGGCATCAGCCACATTCATTATTCCCCATTCGTCTCTCTCCTCTAATTTCATTTGGAGCCTTGATTTTGCTAGTTATTTTATTTTCAAGATCTGAGGTAAACATCAAATCAATTTTGCATTTTTGACCTGTGTTTTGTTGTCGTTTTGTCTGTTGTTCCAGCTGCGTCATCACAGAAATAGAAACTGTTTCTAAAACAGTTACTTTGTGAATCGCCATTGTGCATGATTAAGACAAAAACTTTTTTTAACATAGATATCTTGTATCATGTGTCACAGTGTCACTTTGAGTGCCATGCATACAACAAATCCTGAAAAAAGAACATCCGACCTGCACCAGTAATCTTCAGAGTCTAATGAGAAAGTTTCGGACAGGGGTGTCCAACTCAGTTCCTGGAGGGCTGCAGCCTTGCACAGTTTAGTTCCAGCCCTGCTCCAACACACTTGTGGGTTTCAAACAAGCCTGAACGACTCAATCATTTTGATTAAGTGTGTTTAATTAGGGTTGGAACTAAACTGCGCAGAGCTGCGGCTCTACAGGAACTGAGTTTGACACCTGTTTTAGAAAGATTCTTTTTGCCCTATTATTTTGCCCCGTTATTTTATTGACAAATGTCATGGGTGCAGTATTGAGTCGAGCTCGCATTCATGTAATAGCCTACGAGCATGTCAATCTCTGCTTGAGCGCCGATTTCCTCTGTTCGTGCACAAAACCTCTTGCTCGCCCTCAAAAATACGCTGCTCAAGTGCAGATTTTCTTGTGCACCCTCAAATAAACGCGACTGAAGTGTGATTTAGTGCGTTTATGTACCGAGTATGTCTCCCAACATTTATTAGATTTGCTAGGAATATTTATGAATGTCTCCAATAGACTTGCGGAGCGGACCGCGGCATTAATGCGTCCTGAAGTAAAGTGAAAAGGCTATAAACTCCAGCAAGATAAAGTCATTATATGCAGAGCCACAGACATTTATCTATAAATCAAGTATAATTAAACTGTTCATCCTAACTAAAAGCTACGCCCTGTTTGCTGGTCTCACACATCACGCATCTGTCAGTCAGTCAGTCAGTACGTCACCTTAAAGAGTTAAACAGAACGCACAGCACTACTACGGTCACAGAAAAGTTTGCCCTGTTATTATTCACTTACCTTTTCATACGTTTTCGGTGCGATTTTATCCCACTATTTAAAACTCGACCGAATATTTTGAATGAGACGCTGTAATGTAGCCGTGGCGGGATGAATTTTGGTGTTGCGCCCCGCCATGGAAGAATGAAACCATGAGGCATTTTCAACACAATCTCACAGCAATTCATAACAGTTTGATTCAGAGGATAATTTATATTAGTACAACTTACTACAATTTGCTCATCCCCCAATGAAGGTTGGGTTTAGGGACAGCGCTGGGGCCATGCCTGCTTAAAATTTAAAATCGTAAATTTTTATACGACTAAACTGGTACAAATTCATACAAATTAGCCACTAAACTGACAACATATAAAATAGTTACATTTCCTCGTAAGATCAGGCTGGGATTTTATGATTCGTAACTTCAGCGTTCAACGCACAACAATCTGGATCTTTTGCCTTGCAACAACATGCGACTGAATGCAGTATGACAAATGTAATACATCACTCACATTTGACTATTTTTTTTCCCCGTCCGTTTCATTTGAAGCATGACATGCTTCTTGATTTAGGCTGTGATGTGGCTGCCTTTCTAAACAGCCTCTTTATGAGACTCGCTACATCATATTGATTTCTGTGGGAATGAGATTTGTAGCTCGTGCTGCTGATTCTGTGCTTGTCAGATGCTTTCCGTGCACAAGAGAAAAGCTGAAGAAGGCTGAATCTGACCCTAATACCAGGAAAGGGTAAATTAGCTTGGGCTGCGTATTTTACTGTATGACGGCTATGGTCTAATGCTAGTTTCAGACGATGAACCCGCAAAGCACAAACAGTCCATTTACTGACTGTCTGAAGAATATTGCACAGAAAAATGCCAAGCGCAGACTGAAATCACCGGGTCCAATCCGATTGTCTGTTTTTATATGCAACTTCCCGAAGAAGGAGTGCATTAGAATGCCAGGAAACAATAATATTTAGGTCAATGATATATAAGTGGTTAGCACTGCTGCCTCACAGCAAGAAAGTCACTGGTTTGAGTCCAGGCTGGGCCAGTTGGCATTTCTGTGTGGAGTTTGCATGTTCTCCTCGTGTTGGTGTGGGTTAAAGGTGCTCCAGTTTCCCTCACAGTCCAAAGACCTGCACTATAGGTGAATTGAATAGACTATTGGTTGTAGTGTGTGTGTGTGTGTGAGAGAATGAGTGTGTATGGGTGTTTCCCAGTACTGGGTTGCGGCTGGAAGGGCATCCACTGTATAAGAAAATATGCTTGATAAGTTGGTGGTTCATTCTGCTGCGGCAACCCCTGATGAAAGGGAAAATTAATGATGAATGTACTGTAAGATATGCAAAGTAATACATGTTCGTATATGGTATTGTATCCAATTTAATAGTTATTCTCAATATATACATATATTAGAGGGTATATACACTGTCAAAAAACAAAGTGACATTTTAGTAGCTTGAATTAATGTAACATAAAGGAAATAATTTAGAGAGAAATAAGTCTGCAACATAATAGAAAACGTACTGGCTGTTTATTAGAAGATTTTGGTACTATAATCCACAACACCAACCAAGATATCACTTTAATCTATTAAAACATTTATAAAAGTCCCTTTTTTAAAATTGTCAAGGTTAAAAGTTATAGGAAGAAAGATTAAAGTACCATAAAGCAATTTAAAAGCATAAATAAATGGGGGAAAATAACAAATTAAAGCATGATTCACAAAATACGGACAGCTGCTGATTTATGAATATGTTTTAAAGTGTATCTCACATAACTAAGTAATTGTCGTTTTAGGTTTTAATGTTTTGACGCTATTATTCAATCCACAATGTTATCTAGTTCAGACAAAATTATCAAAGGCAGAAAGTCTGTTTTCACTTAAAATGTAATAAATATTTAGCAAGATCATTACTCATTTAATTATTTTCATAAGTACCGGTCAAAATAAGTATATTATTTTTATTTTTACATGAAATAAAAATGTGCGATGCTGCATAATTATAAAAAGTGATTTTACCTACATTTTGAAACAATAAAATAGATATTACACTTGCATTTAACATGCTTATGTAACAGAGGCCAGCTGGTAGGTGCTGTGCAGGTAAACCTCACTCCTCTGACCTCTAAAAGGTGCTCTAGCGACACAAGCTATAGACCATGGTCTTTAGCCTCCTTGTAAGAGCAACTGACTCCTATGCGGAAGGTCGCTGGTTCAATACCATCCCGGAGCAGGTTGGGTGGCGTAGGACCGGCGGGGTTACACTTATGTATATGAACTCTCTTTTAGAAACACAAAAATGTATTCGATTCATGTATTAAAACACTTAAAATTAAAAGTATGTTTTTTTTAACAAATATCAAGCATTTTAAAGTAGAAATCTAATTTTTACATATCTTACTAAGTGAGTTATTCATCCTTTACTTATTTTGACACGTTTCTTATTAAATTACATTTCATTTTATTTATTCATTCAATTATTTTCCTTCGGGACTGGTCCCTTTCATCAGGGGTCTCCACAATAGGATAAACCGCCAACTTATCCAGTATGTGGATGCCCTTCCAGCCGCAACTTAGTAGGAAACAGCCATACGCACTCACATTCTCACACACATACACTATAGCCAATTGACTTTACCCAATTCTACCCAATTCTATAGGGTAATACCTATAGCGCATGTCTTTGGACTGTGAGGGAAACCGGAGCACCGGAAGGAAATCCATGCCAACACTGGCACAACATGCAAACTCCACTCAGAAATGCCAACTGATCCAGCCGTGACTCAAACCAGTGATCTTCTTACTGTGAGGCGACAGTGCTAACCACTGAGCCACTGGGCCACAGAGAAATCTGTCCTTAAACAGTATGTAAATTAAAAACAATTCTTCGTTTTCGCTAGAAAATACACATAGAAACTGCCCAGAGCCACCATAATCTTTTTGTTGAAGCTAATCAGGAGCTCTATCCAAAAGGCAGGGGCAGTCCATATGCTTCCCCACTACACCACATGCTTGAGCAAACAACAAACACACATATTTTCACTTTTTTTTTTCTTAAGCGTGGCAGTTTTTAGCTCATATGCCGTCTGCATGGCCGAGCATGACACAGAATTAACCAGTACATGTACTGTATCCTCTCCGGGAAACATTTAGTCAACATTTCCCGACATGTCCGTTCCCGATCGAAAACTCTCAGCGCTCGTATTTCATGCCATGCAGTTGAACGGAAGAGCGATATTTATATTTCATATGCCCCTTTTTAATGCGGCGCTCCATGCGGGTTGCCAGGTGGTGTGGAGGTGTACAGGTGTGCATAATTCATAGTTTTTTTGTTTCTCACATTTCTCTCTGCGGAGGAGGAGGAGGTGGATGGAGTCATTTTAGCCCACGGAAAATCCAGAAAGCAGAACATTCATCGTAGACTTCTGCATTAAATTAACATTTTTCAAAGAAAGCATACAAGGATTATTGCTTATTTGTGTTTGAGTGACTCAGGAAACATTCAAACCCATTGGACTGGTACAGACCTCTCAATTATACATTCAACCGTCAGCGCTAATTAAAAAAAAAATCCCAGGTTCCCTTTGTCGCACTTATCTTGTTCCTTCAGAATTACACGGCCTATTTTGTGAAGAATGACCTCAATATTTCATTCAGAAAAAGGTGAATGTGACTAATTGGGTGTATTTATAAAAGGGTATGACCCTTCAATGCACTCTGCTGAGCACAGTTCCTTTTCTCTACTTCTCTATTTCCTATTTTTAATATGTCTATTATCATGTTTGCACACACACAAACTGCAATCCCACACATGCAAACCTGTTCATCAACATCCCTGCTATTGCATATTTTTTAATGAGCATTAAATGCAGATGTGTGCACTGAGTATTTGATTGAGAATCATAAGTGTTTTAAAATAAAATTACAAAACTGTTCAACTGTTTGGTGAAATCTTGTTGATGCAATTTGTCAAAATATGAAGTGAAAAATTGAAAATTAGTTTTGTTTTCCTACTCTAAACCTCCTAATCTGGTGCAGTGCAATCTGAGCTGCATCTAATGCTTTTTAATGCGCTCACCTAACCCCATCCCTCACAATGACGTCACTGAGTGCATTGTGTCTGGCATTGCATCACTGAGATATGCAGTCTCAGCCTGCATCATCAAGGCTGCATCCAGATATTATTGAATCTGTACGTTCATTTATTCATTTTCTTTTCAGCTTTATTAATCAGGGATCGCCACAGCGGAATGAACTGCCAACTTATCCAGCATATGTTTTAAGTAGCTGATGCCCTTCCAGCAGCAACCCATCTCTGGGAAACACTCTCACTCTCTTGCATTCACACTCATACACACTACAGGCAATTTAGCTTACAGAGTTCACCTAAAACACATGTCTTTGGACTGTGGGAGAAACCGGAGCACCCAGAGGAAACGCACGCCAACACGGGGAAAACATGCAAACTTTACACAAAAATGCCAACTTGCCCAGCCAAGGCTCGTACCAAATTTTTACTTAATATTTAAATAAGTATTAGTTTATAAAATATTACTCTTTTATTATAATATTACAAAAGTTTTACACTTTTTGTGTTTACTTAAAATGATATATTGTGCATAATATAAAAACAATAGCTATTATTGTTAATGTACAATATTAATTATTTTCCCAGTGATGGGTTGCAGCTGAAAGGGCATCCGCTGTGTAAAACAAATGCTGGATAAGTTGCCAGTTCATTCCGCTGCGGCGATCCCTGATAAACAAAGAGGCTAAGCTGAAGGAAAATGAATAAATGAATGAATATTAATACTATTTAAAACATCTCAAATCATGTATTTCAAATAGGAACCAGTTGATTCTGATTACAAAAAAAGCACAATAAGCCAGATTAACTTTAAAACTAATTTCAACTTGCATCAAATAAATACTTAAAAATAATTAATAAATAATAATATATACTATACCATCACTACTATATATTGTTAATATATAATATGTATTGGCACCATCACTATTTATTTTTAAATTGCTTTTTTAAACTCAGCTGTTCAGTTTGGCTTTTTAATATTAATATTATAATAGTTTTGAGGGAGTCACGGTGGCCTCACAGCAAGACGGTTGCTGGTTCAAGCCCTGGCTGGGTCACTTGGCATTTCTGTGTGGAGTTTGAATGTTTTCCCCGTATTCAGATTAGTTTTCTCTGGGTGCTCCCCCACAGTCCAAAGACATGCGCTAAAAGTGAATTGAATAAGCTAAATTGGTCGTAGTGTATGAGTGTGAATGCAGGAGTGTATGGGTACTGGGTTGCAGCTGGAAGGGCATCCACTGCGTCAAACATATACTGGATAAGTTCATTCTGCTGTGGCAACCCCTGATTAATTAAGGGACTAAGCCGAAAAGAAAATGAATGAATGAATTAATAATAGTTTTGTCGATTGCTTTATTTTTACATTTATTTTGTTTTTCTCATGGTACTCTCTCTGAAATAAAGGTACGGGAGCTGTCACTGGGGTGGCACCTTTTCAAAAGGTACAAATATGTACCTAAAAGGTCCATATAAATACCTCAAGGGTACATATTAGTACCTTAAAAGTACAAACGTGTTCCTCTAAATGTTTTTAGGTACTAATATATACTTTTAAGGTACCAATATCGACCCTTTAAGTACAAATGTGTACCTTTTGAAAAGGTACCACCCCACTGACAGCTCACTACTTTTATTTCTGAGAGTGTATGTTTTTGTAAGTGTCTCTATACCTTACTCTGTCTCTTCTACAGCACTTTGGTCAGTCTTGTGGCAGTTTTTAAATGTGCTTCATAAGTAAATGAATTTGATCTTGGATATATATTATGCTTTATTATTTATATGCTTGGTATAGAAATATACATATTTTTTTAAATAATACTTATTTATTTATTGAGGTAAAAGTTGAATAACTTCAAAAATAAAGTTGAAACCTGATTAATTTCTTACAATAAGGTCAAGTAACTCAAAAACATGACTGATCAAATATTGCCAGTTCTGCAAGTATATGAATCTGCTTCAGAGTTTGTATATGGGATTTGTTTAGACATTGAATATTATACTTGCGATGTGGTTTAAAATAGTGTTTGTTTATTTATTTGATGACTTTGAATATTATTTATTTATTTATTTATTTATTTTTTGTATTCATTTGATCATTCTCCTAAAGAACCGTGATCCATTAACAAAAACCATTTGCCATGCATGCACCAAACACCTACCACTGAGGTAAATGGGAGAAGCTTTCTCCAGGTATTACAAGCCTGCTTGATGTAGGTAGTAGACAGCTGTGGGAGCTCATGACTTCTCTCTGTTCCTCTTTTTTGGTCTCATGCTTGCTGAAGTTTGTGTGGGAGGCAGCCTGCCTTGTATTTACCCAGTCAGGGAGCTTCTACCTACGCAGGAGAAAATGCCACACTTCTTCTCTAAGGCTCCATTTTCAGGGTTGATCATAAAAGGAGAGCAAGCATTCACTGATTACTGTTCGTATAGCACACGGAGAGATTCATGCTTTCTGATATAATGTTTGGTTTAAGTGTTTTATTTTCAGCCGTAAGGGCGAGAATTGCAGCTTGTTTTTCACTGGAACAACATGCAGATGGCCATTCTGAGAAAATGAGAGTTATAAGGCTATTTTTAATGTCATGTACAAATAAACAAATCAATTAAGTGCTTTATAAAAACTCAATGACTTTATTTTCTTCTCCGTCTACTCACAAATGCTTGATTAATAATATATACAAAACAATAACACACACAAACACACATTGGCTGTTAATTTATATGTGGGTCAACACTTTTCTTTTTGCATTTCTAAAATATTACACTACCTGACAACTCTTTTTGTCAATCCCAGTTGTAAGAGAACAAAAAAAATTAACTTGACCTCAAGTTGATCATTTGGAAAAGTGGCAGAGGATAGATTTCTCTGATGAATCGTGTGTTGAACTGCATCTCAATCATCACAAATACTGCAGAAGACCTGTTGAAACCCAAGATTGTCACAGAAATCAAGTTTGGTGAAGGAACAATCACGTTTTGGAGTTACATTGAGTATAGGGGCGTGCGAGAGATCTTCTGAGGGAATGGCAACATCAACAACCAGAGGCATCAAGACTTTTGTGCTGCCCGTTACATTACAAACCACAGGTGAAGGGAAAATTCTCCAGCAGGATAGCGCTCCTTCTCATACTTCAGCCTCCACATCAGTTAATGAAAGCAAAGAAGGTCAAGGTGCTCCGGGATTGGCCAGCCCAGTCACCAGACATGAACATTATTGAGCATGTCTGGGGTAAGCTGGAGGAGACATTGAAGATGAATCCAAAGAATCTTGATGAACTCTGGGAGTCCTGCGCGAACGCTTTCTTTGCCATTTCAGATGACTTTCTTAATCAGTTATTTGAGTCATTGCAGAGATTTATGGATGCAGTCCTCCAAAATCATGGGAGTCATAGGTGATATTAAATCTTTTAACACTGCATCATGACTTTATATTCTATACTGGACATTATTTCTGGTAAGTGACAAGATTTTTGTCTAAGCAAAGTCAGACCTTACTGTCCTAATTAAATAATTCAAAATCAAGGTACGATCATGTATTATTTTGGTAAAATAAGACACTTATTTAGAGACCTTTGCCTTTCATATAAGCCACTTCTGATGTGAATTGATCAACTAGAAGTCAAGTTATTATTTGTTGTTCCTAAAACTTGGATAGGCGACAATAAGTTTGTCTGGTAGTGTATATAATACACATGTAGACTAGCTTTATTTTGGGCTAGACATTTTTTAGCCTACACTGCAAAATAATCACACACAATCGATTGGGAATAAAGTTGACTTTTTATTTTATTTATTTTTTATAATTTTAAGTGAATTGAGCATAAAACATGACGTCCTAAATAAACGCAGTAATACAGATCATTCTTAAGCATGGGGAAAAATAAAATAAACGTCCTGAATAAACGCAGTAATACAGATCATTCTTAAGCATGGTGAAAAATAAAATAAACGTCCTGAATAAACGCAGTAATACAGATTTTTCTTAAGCATGGGGAAAAATAAAATAAACGTCCTGAATAAACGCAGTAATACAGATCATTCTTAAGCATGGTGAAAAATAAAATAAACGTCCTGAATAAACGCAGTAATACAGATTTTTCTTAAGCATGGGGAAAAATAAAATAAACGTCCTGAATAAACGCAGTAATACAGATCATTCTTAAGCATGGTGAAAAATAAAATAAACGTCCTAAATAAACGCAGTAATACAGATTATTCTTAAGCATGTTGAAAAACTAAAGGCGCCACTGATGATGATAAACAGCCTCACTGCAGGAAGTGTGCTTCACTTTAAAATTATGGAGAAGAATAGCAGATCAAATGGCGAGTTTCATTTCAGTTCTTTCATTGTAAGCAAGTTTATCCTGCCATTTTTTCTAGCTAAAAGTATAAAAATCTTACCTGATGAATAATAATAATAATAAAAAATATGTGAATGGTTTTAAAAAAGCAATAAACACAGTCTTCTTCAGCACAGTAAAAAAGGCTGGTTCCACACAATCGATTTGTGGATAACATGAAGGAATTCAATTACTTGGTTTTTACAATTTTAAGTGGATTGAGCATAAAACAATTAAGTTGTCCCTCCCAAAACGTCACAAATTGTGTTGTTTAAACTCGTTTTAAATAAGTCGTTTGAACAAACAGCAAACATTGTTTTTTTATTGAGTGTATAAGCGTTATTTGAAGCACTGGTTTGGACTCAAACCCTGATTTTTGTGTGTATAAAGAAAGTGAAGTATGACTACGCTAATTTTGCATTTTGCCTTTGACCCTCATGTGCCGCCGTAGTTTAGAGTCCGGAAGCATCATGGCTATCGGGAAGCCAAAAACTCTGTGCCATAAACAAATGTAAGAATACTATTGCTTTTATCTTCAATATTTACAGAAATATGATCTGATTGTCGGAGAGCCAGTAGTCAGTACTCATGTTTTGATTCGTTAGTGCGGTATTTAAATCCTTACAGAGTGTTTACAGTGTTAAAGTTGAGAGTCAAGACTGAGTATGTGGCAGTTTCTGGTCTGACATTTAATACTGAACAAACGCAGAGGTAAATATACATTAAACGGAATCTGTTAGAGATATACGCTATCTATTATGTGCAGATGTCGTTGTCAGACATTCGTATGGCCATAATATCTTCAAACATATCATATATGTCTCTTTATATATATATATATATATATATATATATATATATATATATATATATATATATATATATATATATATATATGGCTGATTCCAGCGTTATGGACGTGACATTTGCAGTAAAAAATGAAACGTATATTCTTAGAGAAGGTATATGTTAACAGTATATTGAAATATATGTTTATATTTTTCTTACCCCTTAACGATGGAGTTCAAGCATCAAAAAATATCAGTCTATGCAGGTGTTTTATATTTAAAATGACGGCAAAATGAATACGTTACGGACGTGACAAAAAAAAGACATGAGTTTTGTGAGTTGACATACTTTGTGAAAATTCTGTGAATGAAAATGCAGAAGCCAGAAAAATATATAACAGTCAAAAGTTACCAGTCATAAGTTTTGCATTATATATTTATATATATATATATATATATATATATATATATATATATATATATATATATATAGTAGCTGTATTTAGTATACATTTTCATAATTATACGTATAATTATATGTGTACTGCATTTTATGTATAATAAATGTGTGTACTGAGGTGTAGTTGGTTTTTTTTTTCGCACATTCAGAGTTTCTCGTTAAAAATATCATTTCAGAAAATATTGTTTGCAAATTCTTAATAGGAAAATCCCATTAGCAGCTAGTGACTATACGTACACCATTGTTCACTGTCAATTAAATAGTGCTAATGTTGTTTTGAAGGCATACTTGCATGCAATTTCAGACCCAATATTCAAAGTAGTGTGGTAAATAATATAGGACAGTGTCACAAGTTGTGTTTGTTCAAAAATGTGCAAATATAAAACCAACTTTATCTTAATATATAATGTATAAAAAAAAATATATATATATATTTTATATATAAATATATTTAATATATAAATATATATATATATATATATATATAAAATATATATAAAAAATATGTTTGTCTGATGTTGGAACATAATTTCACATGTATTTTAACATTAGATTTTCACAAAAGCTGTTTAGAGTAAAATCATTTAATTCCGACTCTAAGATACAACACACAATTGTGTAACTGGACTTTAGACTCCAAACCTGGAGGTTTAACTAAGTGAAAGCTGGAGCTGTATCCCTTAAAATAATCTAATCACTTCCAAAATACGTTTTGTAAGCTATACCATGCCATTGATTACATTACATGACATATTGTCTGATTGGTTATTCAAAGTGAGATTTGTTTTATCAGTATGCCTTTTCAGGATCATAAGCAAGCATTTATGTAGTAGTGGTAGTTGTTTATTGTTGGTTCTAACTCTCTTTTTTTTCTATCTCCTCCATTCATTTCAGTGGAATGCCTCATAATTTTCTGTAGTATTGTAGTCTTTGCGGAGTGAAGTATTAATCATCTTCAGTAATACTCAAAAATGTCAGGCCAGGAGAAATCAGACAAGAGTGTGGACATGTGGTCCTTCCTCCGCTGTCTGGGATATCTCTCCAGCTTCAACTTACTGGTAGCCGTGTGCCTGGGAATGTACGTACGATGGGAGCAGACCTCGGAGCCCATGATTCTGGTCCTCTTCATCTTGGGTTTGTTCGTTTCGGCCATCGCCTGCATCCTCTACTACTACTTCTCAATGGAGTCTGCCAGTTTAAGTCTCTTCCACCTGTGGTTCGGCTTCCTCCAGGGTCTCCTGTGCTTCCTGAACAGCCCGTCTCTAGAGGATGAAATAAAAGAGCAGGTCACAAACTACCTGTTGCTTTCTAGTGTTTCAATCCGGACGCTCTGGGCGTTAACAGAACGCCTGTGTGCTAATCCTAAATACAAACCAGTTGTGATCACTTCGTCCGAGCTTCTAGAGCTTCTGGGATTTGGGGTTGCCAGCATCAGCTTGGTTTTTGATAAATCTCTAGCCATGATTGCTTTAACGTTTGCATTAACCGCCCTCATTATAGACCTCCGCATGAAGTCACCCTTGGCTCTACCTAATCTAGCCTGCTTTTCCGTGATCGCCGCCGTTACTTTTTTCCAGTCCTTAAAAATCCAAACAAACCCCTTCGCGCTCAGCTGCTACCTGGGACGGCTTATCTGCGAGCCCCTTTTGGACGTTTACTTCAGCAGCTTGACTGCAACAGAGCGCTGGAAGCAGTTTCTCTCCGCCGGCCGCCTGTGGAGGAGGTTTTCTCTATTTCCGCTGGCACTCGTTGAGCTGTTGTTTTTTGTGGTCTGTGCCTTTAAATTGGGTAACCTGAAAGACTGGTATCTGGTCATACCTGGCTTCTGCATCTTTGGCCTCTTGTGGATCCTCTGCCACATGGTTTTCCTCGTCACACTGTGGTGCTTCCACACCAAGCTAAGCGAGTGTCAGAAAATGTGGGCAGCGCAACGCTTACAAACGCTCAATTTGGACAGGATCATGGCCTCCAGGGGCATGCGGCACTTCTGCCTCATCTCTGAGCGGCTCGTGCTCTTCTGCCTGATGTCCACCATCATCCTTGGGGCTGTTTCGTGGCAGGTAAAACATTTTATGTTCACATTAAAAAAAACGTCTTGACTAAAAACAGTTAGACATGGGCCGGTAAAATTTTGAAAAACAAAATTTTAGGCTCAAAAAAGTCTTATAGTCATTGAAATATTGTCTTCTTTGTCTTAAATCATTTTTAGCAGGTCTTACTTTTTCGTAGTTTATGTCAGCAACATAAAAAGGACACGCAAGGAAGTACAATTCTCTATTTATTTAGAGACAAACATGAGTGTCCTTTTCAAAAAATATATATTTATTTAATTTAGCAATATTAAATCAATCAAAATAAATAATTAACCAAACAAACAATCATAAAACGTAGATCAACATAGAATGAAATGAACGGTAACAACACCAGCATGGCTCCTCAGCAGCGGCTGCATAAGATGCACCCAGAATTCTCAAGCCTTTCACGACAGCAAGATACATAGAGATTCTTAGCATGTACGGGTCATGCTCGCCTCAGAGTAAAAACAAAGTGCCATCCAGACGCACATTCAGCTTCCGCTTATAAAGGAATTAGCCGTAGGTGCAAGGCGAAGTTACCCTCAAAGAAAAAGAAATACCAATTAATAATCAAGAAACAACACTCCCAAATGACAACAATAATAATAATGATATTAATAATAATAAATAAATACTGGATCGTAACAAAGGATAGCCAGTCACCGATAATACAAAACATTCAGCAAATCTGTTTATTACTAAGATTATAACAGTCTGTTGTGCATACATTTAGTTTATTACGTTTTTAAAAATTAAGTATGAAAAAAAAGTAAGAAAAAATGGTATGTGTAGAGCTCTGCTGGTTTTGACATTATTTAAAATATGTGAAGAAATAATTAATAAGAGTTAGTTTTTTAATAAGAAAAGTAAAAATAATTTTCTGCTGGACCAAAAATGATTTAAGTAAGTTTTTTTTTTTTTTTAAGCCCTATTTATATTATTTAAGCCCTATTTAAGTCTGAAATTAGATTTTTGATGGTCTTAAAAACCCTTTGATGGTCTTAAAAACCCTTGGAAACCCTGATAAGATTCTGACAGTATGATAATATCTCAGCATTGTGATTACTGCACTGAAATGTGTTCTTTTTAAATGCCTGGGTGAAAAATAACAACTTTTTTTCCCCATTGAAAATAATGAACCCTTTTTTACAAGCCTTTTATGACGCATCACTTGTGAAAGGTGTTTCTAATATACCGTCTATAGGGCTGAGAGTAAATTTGATATTATTCTCTCCTCTGTCTGCCATCATCGGTCTCACACTTTTTTTCTTTCTTTTTTCTGAAAGTCTTTATACCATCATCGTGGACTTTTTCTATTATTATTTGAGCAAATAAGATTAAGAAAAAATTATTTGTTATACTCCCACATTCACTGTGCTGTAAGTTTTCCCAGCTATGACGACTTCCGATACTGAGAAACCCGAAAATGTGAAAAGTGTCAATATAATTTATTTTAAGAAACATTTAATTAATTATAATAAATAAATAAATAAGTTACTGCCCTCTGGTTACTGATAAAACTAACCTAAATCAATTCAGCAAAATCTATTTTTTTTTTTTTTTTAATTGCGCTTTTACAATGTAGATTAGAGAAAAGATAATAAAAAAACAAGGAAAACAACAGATGGTTTCATATATGCCTTAATAGATTAAAAAAATATGTAGAATTAAAGCAGCCGTCAATATGATAAGCTTGTTAGAGCTGAAGAACATGCTGGCTTGATCACCTACATTTCTGGATAACCACAGGGAACACAATATCAGCATTCTGATTGGTTTGATTGGCACCTGTCAATCAAACTTTTGCTTAATGGTCTGTTATAGCATTCTTTGAAATGAAATATCTGCATCTGTTAACTGTAAGTTAACAACCAAAAACTGCACAAGATTATGTCTTATGTACGCTAATAGTCCTCAACATTAATTGAGGACAACTCAATAAACCAGCCAAGCGCTTTGGGCACAAGTGCCTAATATAACCTTCATAGTAATCCACTTGAGGATTAATGGTGAGATGTGTTCTGCAGTTAGTCATTAGAAGCGTGCTAATATTATCCAACTTGTGAAGCGAATTCAGCGCTTAATTTTTCTTGTAAATATTGTTCTATCAGCTGCTTGTGAGTCAGAATGCATAGGAGACCTTAAACAAGCGTGTCTGGAAACAGAAGCTGTGTTTTAAAGGGAATGATTTTAAACTTAGCCTTGCAGTCAGACTTTATAGATGGGATGTGCTACATCTTTCCCTTCGATTTGACTTCTGAGTTGTTGATCACTGAGGGTTCCTCTCTGCAGGTCGCTAATGGACTCTTCATGAGTGTGTTTTTAGTGGTCCTGCCACTGGAGTCTCTGGCTCATGGGCTCTTCCATGAACTGGGCAACGGTTTGGGAGGCACCTGCGTTGGATATGCGGTGGTAATTCCCACTTGCTACAGCAGGTAAATGCACATATACATAGTATACTCTTTGAACAGTTATATTGTGTACAAAGTTATTTTCTGACTTGCATGTTTACAGTCACATGTGCGCTGATATAAACTATCCATTGCAAGTTGTTGATGCTCTGCAGCTTCTATTTAAGAGCACAAAGCAAACAGTAAGAAATCTAGAATAATACAATGTAAGTTTATTGGACTTCCCTGCAATGCCAATTCCCTTGAAATCTCAATTTTGCGCCACACACACACCATGTGATATCAGTTTGCAGGTTAGATTTACCCAAATGCAATGAAATGGGGGGAAAAACTATGCATTTGCTTGTTTTCCCTTTCTGGTGTTTTGCATACGTTTGAATGAAGTTAATAGAATGAAAAGTCTGTAGTGACTCTTTTTTTAACACATGCTTTTGGGATGTACAAAATACACTAATACTAATAAATTAAACTCTGAATGAAAAAAAAAAAACACTGCAAATCATTGAAAATTACATTTCATTATTCATTTAAATACTTTCCTTGGATTTATTTTGGTAAATTTCAACAAATGCACGTTCTGTAAGAGAGATTGTTTAGATGCATGTCACTGACTACGTTTACATGGACACCAATAATTCGATTTTAATGCAAGTCTACCATGTAAACAGCAATTTTTTTTTAATTAATTTTATCGGATTGAGGTCATAATCGAACTAAAAATAAATCAAATTAAGATGTGTGGAGTATGCCGATTTTAGTCGCATTAATGAAGTGCAGTCATGTAAACACCTCAATCAAACTATTACCATCATGTAGGACTTTTCGCCGCGTTTTGCGACTGGATAGTCCACACACACTAAAAACACACACACACGGCTGTTTGACACTTTTTGCACCAACAGTGCAGACCAGACACCTGCATCATGAAATGCAAAGGGTTTTTTTTTTGTTCCATTCAGCATGCGGTATGAATTTCCATTATAACAACACTTCCAGCAGTTCGTAGTTCCATCCAGTATCCCGTTAGTCACGGAGGGCGTGCATGAAATTTTTGTAAATGAAAGTGAAAGTGCCAAACTGCAGTTAAAGTCAACAAATTAAAAGTTAAACACCCGAAATTGCATGAAACTCCGGAGGAAATGCGGATAGTCTGGTGAAGCAATGACGTTAATCGAATTATGTGCTATAACATGTAAAACAGGATAATGAAAGTAACACTCAAGCAACTCATGTAAACACCTTGGTCTTATTATTCTCTTAATTAAATTAAAGCAAATAATTCGGTTACTGATGTCCATGTTAACGTGGTCACTGATGACATGATGATGGATGTTTACTGTATGATGACCGAAATGGCCTTGAACACCCAACAGGCAAAATTGGTTTGACGTCAGAACTCAAACGCCCAACATCCAACCCAAATTCCACCAAATATTAACATCTATCCACTATTACCACTATTACGTCTATCAAATGTTGGATTCTGGTTGCCATACCTCACAATTAAATGTCAGTATTTGACTTCAGTATGATGTTAGTTCAACGTTGGATTTTGGTCACTTTCTAACACAACCTAAAATCAACCGAACATCAACGTCATTATTGGACATCAAAGTCATGTTGTGCTTAGTCGCTGGCTTGGCATTGAATTTTGGTCATCTGACATCACAACCTAAATCTAACCTAATATTAACGTCTTTTGATGTTACTACTACAGATGCACTACTACAGAATGTTACGTTTACACACATTCACTAATTACATGTAAATGCATCCGCTTTTTACAGTGTAATACTCTTGAGTACTTTTAAAAGGTCTATACTTTGAGGTCATACTTTGAGTAATATTTACAATACTATTACTCCACTATTACTTCAATTAGTGTAGTGCACTACATATTTGTGCAAGTAATAGTACTTTTACCCAAGTATGATTGTTCTGTAATCTTTCCACCACTGGTTGTAAATGACAAATCCACAACCTTAGAGTTTTAGTTCAGTTTGAAAGGTTTTAAATTAAGAATATCTTATTTTTTTGTATTTTTTATTATGATTTGTACATTAGATGTGATGTAAATGGCCTCATTTTTAATTTGGCTAGCCATTCTTTGCATTTTTATTGGTTGTTGCTCATGAAATGAACCAGTTTGATATTATATATGCTACTATGAATTGCTAAAAAGAAGTTCAAAAACAGCGGATGTGCACCTAAATTAGTAAGATGATTAATGAACATAATTACAACGTAAAGGTAAATGATCTGCTGCCCTTCTCTTGCTCATTAGTCCTTTGCAAAAAATCTCCAGAAAAAAAGACTAGTGGAACAAACGCCCTTGATTGGATCTATATAAACACATGCAAACTTTAAATAAACTCAAAGGCTTTAATAAACTTGCTCTATTGCCAGTCCCGCTGGGAGAGGCTCGTGCCATGCATACTGAGTGAGAGCGAGGATGGGGTGCAGGGCAGGCCGTCAGTCAGGTCGCTGATTATGATGTGGATTAGGATGCAGCTCCACAGCCTCTTCACGCTCAGTATTCCAGCACTCTTGGTGAAAAGCAAGCGCAGAAGAGGAATGTATCAAGGTGTAATCTTCCATCTGATGGGTACAGATCATGTTTATACCATGACAAGGGCCTCTTGGGAAGATGAGAGGGGAGGGAGGGATGAAATGCTCAGGTCGACAGGTTTGCTTTTACCAGCGAGAGCTTGTTTTTATTCTTAACAGATGCCACTGTACCGGTTCCTCTAGCACTTATAAATGAACAAGCTCTGGCCGTCCTCCAGAAATTTAGATGGCTCACCCAGAAAGCATTTGAGTAGTTCTTAATAAAAGCTGTGCACAATTTGTTAGTTCTCTTAATGAAAATTGTGTTTATATCCTCTCATAAATGCCATGTAGCTTATAAAAGCTAAAAGTTGAGGATAATGTCGTTTCAGCAGAAATGTTGGCTTTGGGTCATGAGGGTATTTTTGGTGCATAAAATGCTGTCGTTTATGAAAGGGAGGCATTGTATCCGGATGGGTTGAGCAGATGGATGGAGAAGAAAATGCAGAGCGATTGAAAGAGAGAGCGAGGAGGAGGAGGAGAATAGAGTCCTGACAAACTCAGAAAGGCAGTCATTTCTGCTTGAATAGCTCAGCACCTGCCTAGATAGTTTTTACGGGTCACCATGCCTTACATTTCAGTCTTCGGCAAGCATGGCAACCTTTGGGAACCAGTCTTTTAATCCTGCCATCAAAAACTCAATCTTAAATTTATTATCATGATTTTTGGGGAACACAGTATGGAAAGGTCATAACGGACTTTTCTATTCTTTATCGACTTGTTATTAGCGAGTTCAGTTCATAGCGATGTTTACAGCAGAAAGTCTTTGCCATGCTCTTTTCGAAAGGCAGAACAGGTTAGGTTGACCCTGAGAAGAGCTGCTGAATTGCTTGCTCTTGAATTAACATCATACTCGCTACAGCCTTTCTTCTTCTTTTGTATTTATTTTCTGTGTTTGTGCTTCTTTTTTTTTTTTTAAAGCCTTTTTGAATTTGCTTTTCATTGTGGATGTTTTGTGTACACTCAAAGTTAAGGTGACCCAGTTAGAAATTCAAAAGCACAAGGCTCTCTATCATATTTCACCGATCACTTTTTCCTCTTTTTTTCATTTTTAAATGGGATGCAGTGCTGATGGTCAACCGGTGCTGTTGCCTCCAGGACAAGTTCAGGAATTGCACTCCACATCTACTTTGAATGCAGTGCAGCGACTCTTCTCCCATCACCTTATCCAGACGTTCGGGTGTGACTATTCCACCAGTCTAAGCCTCGAGACCCTGCTTGTCAAGCTGCGCTCCTTTTTGGAGCTCTGCACCGCTGAAGGCCCGAGGCACGACACTTATATTTTATACTACAGCGGCCACACGCTTCCCAGCGGAGACTGGACTCTTGCAGGTAAGATCTGGAATGCAGTCCCAATTGCTAGGGCGGATGTTATCTTAGGTTGCTTTCACATCTGGGGATTGATTGTTTTAATTTGCAGGGATTAAAATTGTAACAATGTTGATTTTTGTTCTTAGTCTGGTTTAGTGATGGGAAGTTCGGATCATTTTACTGACTCGGATCTTTAAGTCTCGTTCATCAAGATGAACAAATCTTTTTTCGAGTCATTTCGTTCATTTGGTTCAATTTGCCAAAAGGTTAATAAAATGTTACGAATTGCTTCCAAACACTGCTACAACTAGCCCAAAAGGTTGATTGTACGACAAATAAGTCATAAATAGAATACTATAAGGAGGAGAAAATAATACTTCAATGTTTACCTGCTCTTTTGTCTATAAAGGTATTGTTGTCTCTTTGCTCAGCTCACCTCTTCATGTCTTCAAATGTCAGTGATTCGTTCACGTTACACTGGCAGTCACATATAATCTTAACCAATGTACACAGTCTGAGCCGATAGGAGCCATGATAATTAGTTCACCTTTCAAGGCTTGAGTCGTTCGTTATTTACGTGATAGAATGACTTAAACCCGAGGACTCGAGAGATGAACGGTTCAATTCTTTTTTCGGCTCTAAACGCGTGTGATTGGCTTCTGCCTTTCCGCGATGAACGACTCGAAATGTGATGAAAACTTGAAATGAACGATACCACCTGCACAAATGTGCGCACGCATGGAAGAACGAATCACTCCCTGAGAGGACTGGTAGTTCCCGAGTCATATTGAAGATTTGTTCAAAATGAACAAATCGTACATGAACAACCCATCACTAGTGTGGTTCGCTTTCACAACGCAAAGTTTCTTATCAGACCAAATTAGTTAAAACAAGTCAAGTGCGATTAAACTCTCCTCACATTAATCAGAGTTTATTTTTTAGGATTCTGCTCAGGCGCCATACATCATTATTTAAATTTATTATGATGATAAATGAGATATAATCTAAAATGTGTGCTTTAATTTTAAATGGTGACAGCCGCAAACAGATCATCACCTCCAAATATAAATCAGAGGTAAGAATGTCTCATGCATAGCTTCATTTCAACTGTCAAGGGTAATAAATATATATTGGTTCTATATCGGAAGTCGAGTTAACCAAAAAAGTAATGTGTATTTATATAGCTCATTTATTATGTAAGGCCATGCATCCAAAAGCACTTCATAATCATGAGGGAAGGGGGGGGGGGGGGTCTCCATACCACCACCAGTGTGCAGCATTTACTTAGGTAATGCAACGGCAGCCACAGAATGCTCCCCACGTACCAGCTATAAAGAAAGTTGAAAGAGCCGATTCGGAGGATGGGGATGATTGGGAGTCCATGATAAGTAAGGGTGGCTGATGGAGGGAATTTGGCCAGGACACTGGGGTTATACGCCTACTCTTTACAAGTACCATAGTATTTTTAATCACCACATAGAGTCAGGACCTCAGTTTAACTAAAAGACAATCTAAAAGACAGCGTCCACTGACAGTATGGTGTCTCCTTTACTTTACTGGGGCATTAGGACTCACACAGTCCACAGGTTGAGCTCCCCCTGCTGGCCTCACTGGCACCACTTCCAACTGCAACCTAGTTTTCCCATGTGGTCTCCCATCCAGGTACTGACCAGACTCAGCCCTGGATGATATGGCTGCAGGGTGATATGGCTGTGGCCATATGTGGCTAAATATATTTAAATACATTTAATAGTTTAGTTAAACTACATGCTTTCACTTTCGCATTCATCAGGAAATGCACTCTTATCGATACGAATGATATCTCTACTCATCGTTCTCTCTTCTTATAGTCATACATATGCCTTTTACATTGTCATAAATCACAGTGGTATACCCTGGTTGGTTGGTTGGTTCATTGGATCATATCGCTTTCTCTCTACAACCAAACCACTCAAGAGTTTTAATTGAGCCAAGACGTCCTCATTTAATCAAACCAATTGTTTTGGTTCGGATCAGAGCATGATTACAGGTTTCACATATGCTCAAACAAACCAAGCAAAAGGGGCAAACGCACCAGGTTCTAAATGAAACGCCTTGGTGTGAACCACCCTTAAATTAAGTGTTAAGGTTATGGATTGGTTCATGTCTTGGCAGTTTTTAATGTGTATAGATGAAAACTCAAGTGAAATTCATTTTTTGTCTATGCCAAGCACCAATGGGGAATTATTTATAGGTCCTCTCGAATGCTAAAATCAATATTGCTTTAGTCACTTTTCTCAGGTCTTTGTAAAAGAGATCAAAGAATGAGCACTTTTAGTTTGCCTGGGCTTTAGCAATTTATCGCTCTGAAAGCTCTTCGAACTGTAAAGATATATCTTGGCTCCATCCCTCCACTATGCTTTATCTTCCTGACTGTGTGTGCGTCCCTGCAACTTGCCGAGGTATTAATCCTTATGAGCGATATGGCATGTCACAGCCTCTGTCATACTGTTTGATCAGACCAGGGTAGGTGAGAAACAGCTAGGAATCCTCCTTCATTTTTTTTTTTTTGTGAACGAAGTACTTCCAGAGTGTTATTCGCAGTCTTTCCCGCAGTATCACGAACTGTCAGACTTTTTACACCTTTACCGTGTTGATCGCACCGTCTCTTTCCATTTCCCCTTCAGCATCACCCTGTCACTTCTGTGTCCACACTTTCTGTTTTTTTGTGAATGGAAATTTGTATGCAAACTCCTGCAGGTACTCCTGTGCTGGCAGATGTTTGACTAAATGACTGAAAAGAGTAAGCTAGCTTATTCTAGTCATTTGGATAGTAGAAGACCTAATCCAGGGTTCACACTGCACAACTTTAGCCCCCTTTATTTATTTTTTGGCATGTTTATTTAAATTTATCAAGATGATCGTACTGTGTGCTTCCAAATATATAATCAGAGGCAAGTTTTACAAAGAATGTGCCATGCGGGGCGACACAGTTGTGCAGTAATTTGTGCTGTCACCTCATAGGAAGAAGGTTGCCGATTCGAGCCTCGGCTAGGTCAGTTGGCGTTTCTGTGTGGAATTTGCATGATCTCTCTGCGTTCGCGTGGGTTTGGGTAGGCTAAATTGTCCGTAGTGTGTAAGTGTGAATGAGTGTGTATGGATGTTTCCCATAGATGGGTTGCAGCTGGAAGGGCATCCGTGGGTAAAACATATGCTGGATAAGTTGACGGTTCATTCCACTGTGGCGACCCTTAAATTAATAAAGGGACTAAGCCGACAAGAAAATGGAATGAATGAATGTGCCATGCGTTATAGTTCAAATGTACTACAAAAGCAATCATAAAGAATAATAGCAAATAGGTTAGTTAATTATTTACCAAATAAATAAATACAACAATTTTTAAAGAGCAAATTATTTTAAATTAAGAGCAAAATTTTAGACCCAATTTTTTAAATATATTTTTTTAGGTTTTGTGAAATCTCAGAAATTGGATGTAAAATGGCACTCGTTCATATATTCTGCATTTCGTTTAGCTATATGTGACCTGTAATTGCTAGTTTTTGAAAAGTGTTTCATATTTTACCAATCATATTTGATATTTCTACATTTTTAATCAAACATTTGTCCTGAACTTCTAAATAAAGTGAGTACATTTGAGTAAGATAACTTAAAGTCTTTTACGTACCATAAACCATTCATTGATTGAAGTTACACAATTGGTTCGGCAATTTTGAATGTCTCAACCTATCTGTTTATTTTTAATTTTGTAAATATTTATTTCAAAACATGTATAGATGTATCATTGCTCTTCTTTTGGTGTGGAGTTTGTATATACAGACATATACTAAAACAAATTACATATATATATATATATATATATATATATATATATATATATATATATATATATATATATATATATATATATATATATATACACACACACACACACACACATGTAATTTGTTTTAGTAAATGTCTGTCATTAATTCTTTAGTTTATGCTTTTACTTTTACCATTGTTGTTGCATTATTATTATTTAACAACAAGTATTTTTTATACTTACTGTTATGTGCTGATCATCTTCATCATATTTTTTGTATTCACAAAGATTTTAAATAAAATAATACAAATTTGATGGAAGTTACAGAAATGGTAAAATACCGTGATATATAAATATATTGTTATCAGGATATGAGATGACTTCTATCATGATATTGGAGTTTTGTCATATCATCCAGCCCTAGGTTGTCTATATTGTGATTTATATATATCGTTATCAGGATATGAGATGGCTTGTATTGCAATATTACGTTTTTGTCATACCGTCTAGCCCTAGGTTGACTGTATCGTGATATATATCGATACCAGGATATGAGATTACTTATATCGTGATATTAGATTTCGGTCATACCGTCCAGCCCTAGCTTGACTCTTTGCGATATATATCGATACCAGGATATGAGTAAACTTATATCGCGATATTAGATTTTTGTCATATCGTCCAGCCCTGGGTTGACTAAATCTATAGATCTGCACTTGAGAGCTTCTGTTGACTGTATTTCCATGTCTATAGGTGGCGATTACTTGCGCATGAAGCAGATCCTTGATATGTGGCGGGAACAGAATTCCAGCTTTTCCTCCCGCCTTATTCTGGTCCTGGACACCGAGAACTCCGCTCCGTGGGTGAAGGCGGTGCGCAAAGTGGAAGGGATGTATGTGGCAGTACAGGGAGCCAAATTAAGCCCCGTCCAGGATGCTGAAGGCCAGGATGCCCCACGTTTGGGAGACTTCACTTCTGAGTGGGTGAAATACAACTGCGATCCTGAAAGTGGCGTCCAGTGGTCTGAGAGAGGAAGGGTCATATCGGCTATATATGGAGTCTCCAAACCCTGGAGCGACTATGCCCTTCACCTGCCCACCGGGAGCGATGTGGCCAAGCACTGGAAAACACACTTCCCCAAAACCACATATCCATTGGTGGCTGTAGCAAACTGGTGCTGCGGACTCAACCTCCTATGGCTGTGCAGTGTGTGTTTGCGCTGCGTCAGGAGACTCAAACTCTCATGGTTTCCTCCCAGCATACTTGACACAGGGCAGGGTATTAAACTAGTCCGATCATAGGAGACCAACTGGTTCAGATCCATTTATATGATGTGTATATACAACACCATTTATATTTTCTATACATGGGGGGGGGGGGGGGGGGGGGGGGGGTATTGTTTATGAGTTAAGTGCTCTGAAATGTTTACTTTAAGCGGACAACTCAATCCTGCTCCTAGCAATTGATGTCTTGTTTTAGATCAGGGTTTCCCAAGCCTTTTCCTGGAGCCACACTAACAGTACATATTTTGGATGTCTCCCTTATCTGACCCATTCATTTCAGGTTTTGGAGTCTTCTCTAATGCTCTTATGAGTTGATTGAGGTGTGTTTGATTAGGGAGAGGTTAAAAATGTGTAATGTTGGTGTGCCTTTAGGAACAGGCTTGGGAAACACTGCTTTAGATTGCACCTGCTTTTCTAATATATCCAAATGCCTTGGTTCTAAAGTTTAATTTGAGTTAGGACTAAGCCTTATGGTTTTGTCTGCCATGATTGAACACTATCGTCATAGGATTACTTTTTCTGTTTATCTATGTGCCCTTTATACGCCATATAGCCACTTAAAATCTGTGCTACTAAAGAAAAGCATTTGCACAGTGTTAAGACTATCAGTGCCTTGTTAATTTATTAACTTTTAAGTGGGTTCTTTGTATTCGGGTGACATTTGTATTGCAATATACGCAGTCAAAGTAAAATAAGGACTCTAATTGTACCTATAGATGGTTTTGCTTGTTTTTTTTTTTTTTTTTGTATAAGCTGATCTGATTTACTTGTTACTTATGCCCTCTACAAAAGCAATTGTTTAATCGTTATCATGCCATGATTTTGTTTTGCACCTTCTTTCCCTCTCTTTTATTTTTTCAAGGGTTTCTTTTTTTAATTCTTGATCAACAGACCAGCGTCCTTTATTAAAGACAGTTTAAAATAAGCTGTTTGGTAAGTAGATGATCCAGTATGAGCTTCTGTTTAGTGATGATTAGTTTGCAAAGCTTACTTTCCAAAGCACTTGTGCACGGGGTCTTAAAATGTATGAAATTTCGAAAACAAAAGTTTAAAGCCTTAAAAAGTCTTATATTCACCACATTATTGTCTTGTAGCTCTTAAATTGTTTTAAACAGGGGTCCGTTCTTCGTACCTCACTTAAATGAGCTAAGGATTTGGCAGATCCTGGATCTTTTAATCTTGATAACTGATCTCAGGCTAGTTTGGTTCTTCAGAATCAGATTAAAATGTCTGGATGAACTGATCTGGGATCGCTGCGTGTGTTGTAAAGGACAGATCTATCGATCCTCGAAATCACGACCAGCAAGATAAGGATTGGCTGACGGCACAGCAGCGTAATGACATCATCTGATTAATATTCAGTTATTCATGTGAGCAAAATTACATAAAGGTCGCAGTAAACAGTATGTTTAATATGATATGCAATAACTTTCCACATTTGTTTTGAGCTGCAGGCTTACACTTTCATGTGTCAAGAGTATTTTTTAGTATTTTTAAATATCATTTAGTTTTTCATTTCTGAGAGCGGATTTCTTTATTATAGTAGCCTACACCTATTTAAGTTTCTTAATCAGCGAGTTTAAAAAATTTTGCTTTAAAAAAGCATTGTGACATAGGTAAAGGTATCTGCAAAGCATCAAATCACCGACAGATTAGCTGTCAAATATGTGCATGACCGCATATTCTTTAAAAAAAAAAAAAAAAACAGTTGAATATTGTGCATGTTGTCTATTATCGTACCTTAAAATAGTACGCATTTGTGCCTAAAAAGTCGATATTAATAAATGTTCTCTTTGAACCCCTTGGGGAAAAAAAAACAACAATTTGTACTTTTATTTCGGAGTGCAGATTGCATTGTTTTAATTATATATTTAAAAATTCTTATATGCATATAAACATAAATATTATTAGTTATTTAATATTAAATGTTACTAATTATTATAAATGTATACATACATTTTTTAAACTATTTGACTATTTTCCCAAGTGTATATAACTACTACAGTACTAAAATATCAGCATTAGGTACGTACTTTCAGTATTACCTTTGCTTGAAATGAAGCGGTCTGATCCTGTTTATATGAAATGAGCCTGCTCCCCAGCAGGTTTGAGCTACCAGACCTGTTGTTATGACAACAACTCTGGGATCAGTTTTGAAGAATGAAACGATCCTGGATCATGTCAAATCGTCAATTACCAAATCCAGCTAATTGAATAATCCACATACGAAGAACGTACCCCTGGTCTTAATTTCCCTTTATTTATGTAAAGCTACCCAATCAATCCAACACACAGCCGTAGAAAAACTCCATTTACTCAACTTATTTGTTTTTATGTTTTTTTTTTAATACCCAGGTTCTGCTGGTTGCATTTCCCAAATTTCGATTGCCAATCTTAAGCAAACCGTGATCGTTTGCTTTTGGTCCACTTTGGATTTTCCCCAACCAATGCAGAGTCAAGGGGATCGAAATGAGTGCTCCAGCTTGGCCCCCACCTCATCAACTTAAACTAATTTCTTTATAACTAACTATATTTATAACTCTATTTTATAACTAAACTAATATTATTAAAGTCTGATATGCATACATTTAGTTTATTAAAGTATATAAAACTAATTAGAAATTTGTTTCTTGATGGGGCAAGTAAATCTTTTTTTCTGCTGGCCCATTACAAGCTTTATACAAGTCTGATATGTAATTCGTGAAGGTCTTAAAAAAAGTTTTCAATGTGACTACGTGAAACCTGCAGAAACCCTGTTGGTGTGTCGTAGACAGCTTTCTAGTTCAGGAGATTGGAAAATAAAGCATAACAGCATATTCCACTGCACTGTTTTTGACGGCAAATAACAGGACATTAGAGTTAATGCATTTTGAGTCACCAATGTCCCAGTGTTCTGAATCAAGCCCCTTGCTAATGCAGATTCATGCTCACTGTATAACTCAGGGCATAGAAAACAAATAGAGTAATGAGGCAATGTTTTATATGTGCTGTTTTATATATAGCCAGCATATACCATCAGAGGTATATGAAAACAGGGCATGTGATGTCATGGAAACTGTGATTCTGTCAGCTTGTTCATTCTCGTCCTTTAGAGAGCATGACCTGCGTTTCATTGCTGCTGAACACATCTCCCAGGCAACATTTCAGAGTCACTTTCATGCATTTTATTAGTTCAACACAGCAGGTGGGTGAACTACGGCTACCTTGAGGCTGTTCTTTCAAAGTGAAGGGGGAAAATCTTTCCTGTTTGTCTTTTTAAGGTATGGAGAGCATTTATGTCAGTTTTATGACCTACCCTCCAGAATTGACTGCCTGCCACTTGTTGATTTAAAGAGAGTGTTTTTCTTCTTGTTGTTTGCAGAGGAAGAGCACGCCATCTCCGCTGAGGTCAGTGATTCATGGTACCAAAAATGTTTTATGCATTGATTAGATTAAGGCTATATTCATCCTCTAAACTGAATTAGCAGTGCTCTGCTTCACCTATAGAGGATTGCTGAGTCAGAGCACGCTGAACAAACGCGCACAGTCATCGGGGCTTCGTTTGTCTTTCCAAGTCCAGATGCATCAGCCATGAGTAAGCAGATGCCATATTGACACAATAAAATTAATTGAGTGCGTGCAATGGAAGTTTTGACCAAGCAAGCCCTATTTCCAAATGCTAACATGCATTTTCAGTGGACCAACCACAAGTGGTTAGCTTAAATGCTTAGTCTTTTTTACCTTCCAATGTCATGGAAATATACAAAGTCTAGTCCAGACATTGACAGTCAATATTAGTGATTTTCAATACTTGTGCCTAGGACAACCCAATCATTCTGGAGGACCATGTGGACCCAATGGTTCAAACATTGTATCCAGAAGGTGGTGTCATGTATCAGGAGGATAATGTGTCTGTATGCACAGCAACACTGGTTGACAGAGTGGTTTGATGGGCATGAAAGTGAAGTTGAACATCTGCCATGGTCAGCACGATCACCAGATGTGAATATTATTGAGCCATCAAGCTTTCATGTGATTAAGTCAAATGCTAAATTCTCCGACTTTTAGAGTGGAAACCCTGTACATTGTATTAATGCGCATTTACTTGGTGTGCATATACATACTGTAATAATGTATACCATTGTATATCAGTTGGTATTCATTCCAGTCTGAAATTGTTCATTCCCCTGGCAAATTCCATCTCCGCCGTTTTTTTCACATCCGGGAGAGTTACAGTGTGGAGAAACCCAAAAGAAGCGTACCACCCAGACTGTTGCATGGCCAGAATGAAGCATGGAGATTGATCAGTGATGGTTTGGTGCTATATTATGGCAAGCTCTAGGCCCAATACTTATGCTAGATGAGCACTGGGTCACTTCCAAGGGTGACCAAAACATTCTTGAGGACAGTTTACACCTAATGGGTCAAACATTGTATCCTGGAGGTGGTGCTATGTATCAGGGTAGTAATGCATCAGTACACACAGCAAAACTGGTGATAGAGGGGTTTGATAAACATAAAAGTGAAGTTGAACATCTGCCATTGGCCTGCACAGTCACCAGAATTAAATGTTATTGAGCCACTTTGGGGTGCTTTAGAGGAGCGAATCTTAAAACCTGTTCTTCCATCAACATCACGTTGTGACCTGGCCATTACTCAGCAAAAAAATAAAATAAAATTGCTCAAGATCCCTCTGACCCCTGTTCAGGACTTGTATCCATCATTCCCAAGATGAATTGATGCTATATTGGCTGGAAAAGGAGGCCTTGAATGCATTTGTCAACGCTAACGTTTATACTACAAAAGCAGCCTGGTCTAATTTGTTTTTGCCTACCTCTTAAATTGGACATGCTCAAAACATTCTGTACTCCCATTTGCACTTGTATTTAGTATGGTCCACTTGTGAACCGATTAGGACATTTGGCAACTTTAGAACCAGTATGTTGAGAAAAACACTTCGGCAGCAGAATCAATTAAGCATGTTGTTTACCAGCAGCGCGATCCCCACCAGCGTAAATATATGGTCTCAGAGCTCATTGGTATGGATTTCAATTGTGATTTCAAATTGTTTATCTAAACAGCTGCAGCAGAATAGCTTAAATTAAAAGTGTTGACGTAGCCAAATAACCTTGGAAGGGTAATTAGCTCACCTGTCATGAGCAAAGCCAGGCTGGAGAGACAGAGTGATGGCAGATAGAAACTCACCCAGTGGACTTCTGTCTAAAATAGACTCTCCCCGCAGATGCTTTAGATTGAATACAGTCATTTAATTCAATGCCAGCATTCGCAAATGAGGAAGGAGTTCATTGAATAAGCCGATAGAGTGCTTATATTGGAGTTAAAAGGCAATAAGGTGTATCTTATCCATTTAGGTCACACGTGGTTTAGGCTGAATAAGCTGATACTTTTGTGTTTGCAGGATGAACACTTGGGAGGAGGATTTATTTACAGGAATTGCTGAGATATGCAAGGTTTGTGTCATTTTAAAATGTTTTTTTTTTTCCTTTAATGTACACTCATTGGCCACTTTATTAGGTACACTTTGCAAGTATTAGTGCTCAAGTATTTTCACTCATATATGCTGATCGTTCCATATTTCTGTTGTTCAGATTATTTTTATTAAACCTAGGACATATATGTTCAAAGTCACATTTTTCCCCATTTTAATGCTTGCTTGAAGTTCTGCAGATCATCTTGGTCATGTCTACATGTCTGTCATTGTGATTGGTTAATAAGATATTTGGATTAACCAGCAGTTCATCAGGTGTACCTAGCTTCACTAAGCTAACTTCACTACTGTGATCAAGTATTGAGTATTTTTAATTTAGGAAGCTTTTTTTTCAATATCTTTTAAAACTAAATGTTTTTTACTACACTGCATTTCCTGAATGAAGCTGAGTAAAATGTTATTTGAAAGGGGGGAGTTTTACACTTGTTTAGAGATGAGATGAGCGTTTAATTTGTGAACATGCTGAATTTTATCAGTTAACTTTGGTTAACAAATTGCACTGAACAATTCATTTGCGATTTGGACTGATGTTTGTTCACAAAACAACAACTCATTAATGCAAATGTTCCCCCAGTCAATGATTCGCGATTAAACAGATCCGTTTAGAGCAGGGGTCACCAAACTTGTTGCTGGAGGTCCGTTTTCCTGCAGATTTTAGCTCCAACCCTAATCAAACACACCTGAACAAGCTAATCAAGGTCTTACTAGGTATACTTGAAACACCCCGGCAGGTCCGAGATCGGTGACCCCTGGTTTAGAGTGAGTCTCCGGTAAATGATTCAGTAATTCAAATCATTTGTTCAGAACGAGTCCCCAGTAAATGACTCACTGAGTAAGTTAACACTAATAATCCGATTTTAATGCGATTAAGACAATACTCTGATAAAGAGTCAAACATGCAAACATCGATTTTTGATTAATGCGATTAAGGTCATAATCAAACTAAACAGAAATGAAATTGTTGAGTCTGCCGATTTTAGTGCCATTATTGAAGTGCAGTACAGACATATAAACACCTTAATCAAACGTAGCGTCGTGTAGGACTTTCTTTACACACACAGCTGTTTGACATATTCTCTGCACCTACCGAGTCAGTAAATGACCATCTGCATCGTGAAATGCAGAGTTTTTTTTTCGCCCATATGGCGTGCGGTATCAAGCACCATTAAAGCAACACTCTTCCAGGAGTTCATACTCACATCCAATATCTCGATTGTCACAGGGGCATGAATGAAATGCTCCTGAATGGAATTAAAAATGAAACACCCGAAATTACGTGAAACTCCAGAGGAAGTCTGATGTCTATAAAAGCATAGTCACTGATTCAAATAATCTGTTTAGAGTGAGTCTTCAGTGATTCAAACGATCAGTTCAGAATTAGTATGTATTAGAAATCACATACTTCCCTACTATAGTATGTGAAAATAATATGCAAGCAAAGTAGTATGTGCAAATTCATAGTATTAAAAAAAAGTAGACAAGAAGAACACAGATGACCTACTACTTCTGGTGAGATTATAAAGTGTGCATCCAATAAATGCTCTGCTATCATATGATGCCTTGCAAGAGAATTCATGGGAGTGAATCAAATAATAATGAAAAATGGCAGATGTAGTACATCTGATTTTCTATTCATACTACCCGGATTCATACTTATTTAGACTAAACTTTTCTAATTGATGTCTAGTAAATTACATTTAAAATGTAGTGTTGAGTAGTTGCCGATTTCCGACTCGGCCTCTTGTAGAGTCACTAGTAAATGATTCAAACTGATCTGTTGTTTTCACTTGAATTATCATATGGTTATCAGAGAATGATGGGTTTTGGTGATTAAATCTTCTAGCAAAATAAACATTCATGAATATGTAATGTTATTACTCAAGTAAATCATAAAAAAAATCAAGCACTTTTGTACAATGACTTATGAAACACTGAAAAGGAGGACTTTATACTTCTACTGGTGTCATGTTTTATGTAGGTATCTGCACTTTTACACCATTTGATGTACCTAAAGTGGCCACTAGTGTATTCATAGTAATATCTGTGTAACCATAACCTTTTAGCTTATTACCCGCATTGATGTCTCTTATTCCAGATTTTCAGAACCAATGTCAGCTCAAGAAAGAAAATGAATCATGGTTGGTTGATGTTCCAGTTGGTTCTACTTCTAAAAGTAAGTCATAATGTGGACCAGACATAATGCAAATACCCAAAACTATCAGCCTTTCCAAGACTCTTCCTTTTTTAGAGGAAAACTCCTCTTTCTTCTTCTCTTTCTCTGGTTTTCTTAGCTGTGGGGCAATTGGGCAGTCGAACGGAATAGCCTAATTTAGAAGCAGTTGACAGTGACTGCGCCTGAATTTAGTGTGTGATTTTTCAAGCTACACACACTCGCACGTACACACTCTGCTCCCTTCAGAATAGTTCATCCTCTCAGTGGTGCAGGAAGGTGTCAGTCCTGAATCTACTGCTGGTGAGCTTAATGATGACTGACCTGGACAGTAGAGGTGAAAACTGTCACACACACAAAAATGACACCATTACCTGAGAATGCAATCTGAGTGATGTGGAAATGCTCGAGAAGGATAAATTATGAACATTTACTGTAATATAATGTCATGATGACGGAAATGTTTTCCATTTAAAGGGAAAAGAGAGACAACTTTGTTAATTAAAGCTAAACATGCTGATAACACCCCATGATATCTTAACAACCCTCTTTAATGCCTTGCCAACGGTCAACAGCAGCATCTCAAGCACTCTGATATAGTTCTGCATGTATCAAACATTCATTCATTCATTTTCCTTTGGCTTAGTCCCTTTATTTATAAGGGGTCGCCACAGTGGAATGAACCACCAACTTATCCAGCATATGTTTTACGCAGCGGATGCCCTTCCAGCCGCAACCCATTACTGGGAAACACCCATATAATCTCACATTCTCACACACACACTCATACCAACTACCAACTCACTTATAGCACAAGTCTTTGGACTGTGAGGGAAACCGAAGCACCCCTACGTCAACACGGGGAGAACATGCTAACTCCACACAGCCATCTGGGACTTGAGCCAGCGACCTGCTTTAGGATTGGGGTAGGGGTAAGTATTAATGAAATACAATTTAATGGGTAATTTAATAAATAATATTAATAATGCTCAGTATAATAACTGTTTTATTAATGTGAGGGTTGATATTTAGTGTGAGGGTGGATGTTATAAAATATAATTTATGGGTAACTTAATAAGTAATATAATTATTTCTTGTTAACATTCGGTTGCAGCTGTTTCCCTTTTAGCAAAATCTCAGTCAACCAATTGTCCACTTAGTCTAACATTAATTTACTAATTTTTTTTTCGGCTTCGTACCTTTATTAATGAACCACCAACTTATCCAACATATGTATTACGCAGTGGGTGCCCTTTCAGCTGCAACCCGACAATGGGAAACACCCATACACTCTTACATTTACACACATACTCTACGGCCAATTAAGCTTATTCAAATCACCTATAGCGCATGTCTTTGGGCTGTGGGGGAAATCGTTACATGAGATCTGCTTTCTTCATGTCTGTCACTGTGCTGTTTATCTGACGCACACAAGGCAGAGATTGAGGCATTCTCTGACCTCAGGGGAAAACTAGCATTAAAGGAACAGGCAGCAAAAACAGCTACATTCTGTTCAGAGCAGAACATTCCTGATTCTGAGATGTATAATAAATAATCTAATGGATGTTTTGAGCTAAAACTTTACAGATACATTATGGAAACACAAAAGACTTATCTTAAATCTTGAAAAAGGGGTAAAATAGGTGCCCTTTAAGTGATTGGAATTAAGAATTGAGTACAATTAAATAATAGCAATAAATGCATCAATACAAGTGAAAAGCAAAAACAGAAATACACAAAACAATGTCTCTCATTTGCTTCCATTCAAACCATTACCAATATTCCATGCGTGTATCGATGCAGAACACTCTTCATTTCACCATCAACACCACCTCATCTAATAAACAGCAGCAGTCAGCTGATTAAAATTGAGTTTCATTCTCATCCTTTGACGAGAGCGAAACCCATCGATCGCCTTGACTTGCATTCCTCCGCGGGTCTCCTTTTTGCGACGTGATTGCGTGTTCCCGTCTGACCCCGCGAGCATGCAGAGCCCTCAACACATGCACACTTAACCTTGAAGCTGGCGCTCGATAGGCTAATGAATGATTTCAGTGCGGCAGGCGATCTGGAGAACAGAGCTTGGAGATAACAATCTTGGTTAAAGGTCGCTCAGCAAATTGATGAAGTCATCTTAACTAGTATTGTGGTTCTGGACGGTTGCCAGATCATCACCAGGCCTGTAACCGCTCCACAGGATACAATCAGTTGAGATCAAAATTATTTGCACTCCTGTGATTTCTTTCTTTCTTTTTCAGAGATATTTCTCAAATGATGTTTAACAGAGCTAGGAATTTTTCACAGTATTTCCTATAATATTTTTTCCTATAGAGAAAGTCTGTTTTATTTAGGCTAGAATATTAGCAGCCTCAAGCAGTTTTTTCGGTAACACTTAATAATAACTACATGCTATAAATCATTTATTAAGCATTAGCATCTAGTGAATTCATTATCTGTTAAGCATTAACTCTACATTAATAAGCGTTAGTAAGCAGTTTATAACTGCAGCTACAAATGATCTATTCTTGACTTACAACCACATATATAATGTGGTTATTAATTGTATTTTCATACTTTCTTAACAATTTATTTTTCATTACTAAATTAAGTATTTCATTATTCACAAACCATTTGTATTTAAGGGAAGTTTATGGTTTTTAAGATCATTCAGAATGAGTTAGTAAATGATGAATAAACTATTCAAATCAACATTTATATATTTTATTATTCACGCATATAGTAATAATTACCATGTATGTTAATAAATGCTTTATTAACTCAACGTCATGCAGTTCTGTGACCTAGTCTAAAGCGAGGACTATTTATGCTTTATAAATCCCTTATGACAACTAAAGGCTTAGTATCAAATGAGCAACAGTCTGCAATATTATCTAAAAAGTAAAAATTAATGTAAAGTTGTCACCGACTCGGTCCCAGTCATTCCCCTCTCTGGCAAGCAGAGGTCATCATCACCGGACTTCTAGACATTACGTCATCCACTTAAACTGATAAGTACAAACACCTGTTCCTCATCCTGTTAACGACCCACACTCACCTATATAAGCCACACTCTCACTCCAGTTTAGGGCGAAGTCTTGTTTTGCCCCGGCTAACACTACTGAGCGTTTCCTGATCCTTGCCTGCTTTCCCGTTGACTACTTTGGACTGTATCTCGACTCTGTATCTTGCCTGCCGCCTGCCCTGAACTCTAGCCTGCATCCCGACTTTGATCCTCACCGCCTGCCTTTGACCAATGCCTGAATACTCACCCTGTGTTTGCCAGCCGCCAGCCGTTCGACTACAACCGTGTTTTATGTGAGTTTGTTGTTATTAAACTCTGTTTACTAAATATACTGCAAATGGATCCCACTGTGTCAGACCCTCCGTTACAAAAGTTTAAACATTGCTGAATAACAGGAGTGTCAAAATACAACATAAAACTGGATAAAACAACAACAATATAATAATTTAGCAATATAAAAGGATGCAATGTTTCAACTGTACAGTAATTTTTTTTTTTAGATAAGGTTGCAAAGATTTATTTTTAATTTGATGCAGTTTCATTTGTGCATCTTTATACGAATAGAAATTAATAAAGTCGTTTATTTTCCTTTTTCTGTTTAGAATTTAACTGACCCTTTAATTGTCATTTATAATAGATTTATGAAGCATAAGTAGTCCTTAATTTAGATTAGGTCACAAAACTGGATGAAGTTGTGTTAATTAAGCATTTATTAACTTGCAAATTAACTATTAGGAGATGCCTGAATAATAAGAATTGTAAATGTTGATTTGAATAGTTTATTAATCATTTACTAACTAATTTTGAATGATCTTAAAAAACAACCAACTATGCTTAAATAACTGATTTGTAAATAATGCAATACGTAATTAAGTAATGAAAGATAAATAATTAACAAAGTATGAAAATACAATCATTAGGCAAATTATAAATGTGGTTATAAGTCAAGAATACAGCATTTGTAGCTGCAGTTATAAACTGTCTAATAACGTTTATTAATGTAGAGTTAATGCTTAACAGATAATAAATTCACTAGATGCTAATGCTTAATAAATGATTTATTGTGAGTAGTTATTATAAAGTGTTACAGTATTTAAGTAAACCGAGTTAAGCCTTTAAATGTCACTTTAAGCTGAATACTAGTATCTTGAAAAATGTTTAGTCAAATATTATTTACTGTCGTCATGGCAAAGATTTTAACAAGTTAGTTATTAGAAATTAGTTATTAAAACTATTATATTTAGAAATGTCTTATATAATAATAAATAAATCTTCATTCATTCATTGTCATCCGATTTTCCGAGCTGGGTTGTGGGGGCAGCAGTTTTAGGAGAGAACCCCAGATTTCACGTTCTCCAGACACAATAATAATTCTGCCTTCAACTATATATATTCGCTGTGGTTATAATGGGGGAGGTTGAGTGGTTCCAATGGGAACAGAAACACACGATTGGCCATCCCAGGAAGCGTTTCAGGCCTCACTTTGCTGTTTTTCAGAAAGCACTCTAACTGTGGCTGTACTCTATGTAATTGAGTCCATTGAGCTGTGGTTTCAGGACGTGAGTGGGCTGAAGTGGGGGGGGAGGAGGTTGGTTATTTGAAATGACACCCAATGGAGCCATTTGGGCTCTGCTGTAAAACCGCAGTGAAGGTCAAGAGCGCCGGTGCTTCAGAAATGCCCCTGTCCTGTACGCCTCAGGGTCACAACTGAGTGTTTGATACACGACAAACTCATTGTAACAGGAAAGCGGTGGCATGAGTCATTTTATTTCTGTCGTTTGCATTATGTATGTTTCCATAGAGAACTACTATATACAGAGAATGATCAATGATTAGATTAAGGGGTTTTATTGCAATCAGAGCAATTCATAACTTTTTGGCGACCTCATTTGTACATTTTAGAATACATCTTGCTCATCCTTGGGTTTAGTAGTTGGGTTAAATGGGTTTAAAGTACATTTTCACTGGCCGGCATGGTGGTGTAATGGTTGTCAAATTATCAAGTGTAATTTGAATTTAATTGAAAAAATTAACCCAACATTGGGTTAGGTGCCTGACTCAACGTTCGGTTACAAACAACCCAACATTTTTGAAGTGTATTCTTTGCTGTAAGTGTAATTTAAATTTAACTAAACAATGAACAAAACTGGGTTTGTCCATATTTGACCCAACATTTAGTAGTTTATTTTGTTGTAGGTGTAATATAAAGTTAATTTAAATTTTAACCCAACATTGGGTTTGTCCACATTTTGCGCATATTTTTAAAAGTTTTTTTTTTTTTTTTTGCTAAAAAATGAATATATTTAGGGCATCGCGGTGGTGCATTGGGTAGCACAATCGCCATACAGCAAGAAGGTCACAGGTTTGTGTACTGGCTGGACCAGTTGGCGTTTCTGTGTGAAATTTTCATGTTCTACCCATGTTGGCATGGGTTTCCTCCAGATGTTCTAGTTTCCTGCACAGTTTCCCCTGCTATAGGTAAATTGAATAAACTAAATTGGCCTTAGTATATGAGTGTGTATGTAAATGAGTGCGTATGAGTGTTTCCCAGTGCTTGGATGCATCCGGAAGGGCATCCTTGGAAAGACTTGGAAGGGCATCCGCTGCGTAAAACATTTTGGAATAGTTGGTGGTTCATTCCACTGTGGCGACATCTGAAATAGAGACTAAGCCAAAGGAAAATTAACGAATTATATATTTTTGCACAAGTTAAATTGTAGCAATTCGAGACTTTTCTGACAATATGTAAAGTAGTTCAAATCTATGTAATGTTATCGAGTTCGATACCTTTTGGTACTGAAGTTTAAAAACTTTCATTTACCGCTAACTTTGGAGCACATTCTGACTGCTTATTAGCTATCATGTCCATGTGCTCAATAGAAATTCCGATTGGTGCCAAACTCAAAGCTTTTGACAACCCTAAGCTGGCGTGAACCAGAAGTTGCTGAGGTTATTTCAGATTCTTAATGTACTTCCAATGTAAATGGAATATTGTATGGGGGGTGGGGCTTTCTTTTAAAACATCATTCCATTGTAGCAAACTAACAGTAAGATGGGCGGGGTTTGGAATATTGCGTCTGAAACGTCAAACTGACATCATTACTGAAGGACTCTCACTACAAACATGGAAACAAATGAGACTTTCGTGGAGATTACCAATGGAAATGCTATGATGCACATAAATTTTGAAAATGTGGAAAACTATTACACAGAACTGAGTAGGATAAACGTTTTATTCGATAAGAAAAGATGTGCATAAACTATGATGGAAACATTTTTACCACACAAATTTCAGTATGCACATTAAAAAAGGTCATGTGATTTTGTGATAAGAGATCATGTGATGATGAAAATGTGTGTAAATGGACAAACCACCGTAAACCATCTCAAATGTTGTTTTGGTCATTCTAAAATGCCTTAACGTTTAAGTATTAGTGTTATTGTATTATTAATGACCTCCAGAATCAAGAGCGTCTGTGCTCTGCGTCTGACACCTTCAAACGCCACTGTGCGTTCACTGCGTGTCAGAATTGCCTTCTGAGGCACAAGTCATTTATTAGATGAAGAAAAGATTGACACAGCTTCTCTTACCACAGCAAATTCCCTTTTTACTGTTGATATTCGGCGCCAGTTAATCAGGAAGTGATGATTTTGTTCGCTTTGACTCATTCGGCTGCTTTATTCGCACATCTTTTATGCGATAATCCAGTTTTGCACATAAAGTTCATTCACATTTTTGGATGGAAACAGCTAATGTGTGCTAGCAAAATTAGCATTGTAAATTTTGATTAAATTAAGTCTTAATGCTATGTTATTGACAAAAAAATTTGGACACTTAGCAATAAGTGGTTATTTGAGTTATTTTTCCTTTTAATTGACTCTGTAATCTGTTCAGTCTGTCTTAACCCTTTACAGTTTTCAAAGCTGTGTTTGTCTTATCAATACAGCCAAAAATGACTAAGCTCCATTTATTGTTATCACATAAAAATGATGCTCAAATACATATATATGAATAGACATAAATACATATATTGAGGGTTACCAATGTATTTTACACCACAGAACTGCATACTATCCTATTACTGATTGTTGTTGGGTAGCCATAGACATGGATGTGCATAAAAACCAAAGCAGATCATCAGTTTCTGAAGTACCATCCAGTATTATGCAATAAGTTGCTGCTATGGGATGCAACTGGCTAATATTACTACTACCACTAATAACTAACTATATATGCACTGACGCCTCCAGACATTTGTATTAATAAATAGCAAAGTATCACTAGATTCTCTACAAACTCCCAATTCATTAAAATGCTGCTCACAGTCTGCTCGTTACAACCTAGAAATGTAGTCTTGCATGGAAACAAATCTAATCGGCCCCTGCGGGAATGGTATCTGATTTCTGCATGTATAGGGCACAATACCATCCGATGTCATGTCACAGAAATATTAAACAGTATAAACTTCCTTGCTTGTTCAACACAATTTGCTGTGAGAAAAGTATAAGTGCGACTGTGAAAGGAGCTTTAAGTTTGAGAGCGTTTCAGAGTAGTTGCCTGGCAGCGAATGGGGGGGGCTCATTAGATGTTGCGGCACATAATGCCAACATCTGGTGCGTGCTAGTAGCCTTTTTTAATTAAAGTAATTTAGTTTTTCCCACAAAGTCTTTATGTGTGCCTCCACAGCTTCGTCTCCCTGCTTTATAAATGCAGAGTCAGGGCTCAAGACACATTAGTCCTTGATGGCTGAATCAAATCCTGGCACTCGAAAAATCACAAAAAAGCCCTCTCCATAACTTTACGTGATTAGAGCAGATTTGTGCCATTTAGCAGGTGAATGAGTTTTCAACGACTTTGCGGAGGACTCACGAGGGTCAATCAGTCTCTGATATGCTAAGGACTCCTCCAATCACATCAATGGGCCTGTGGCGAATCGCTACAGTTGATTGGATCAGACACTTGGAATCATGGATTATGACTGTGAGGATACCAAACTTCCCAAATGTGACAATTATCCTCATTAGAAGTTTAAAAAAGAAGGTGTAAGAAATTGAAACGTGTAGGTGAATCAAAATAAATTAGAGGATGACTCCTACATTGGATCTTTTTAGTGAATTAGAGCCATACTGGATAATTGGTGCTATATGCTTCACAATGAAGTGATTCTTATGAACTGGTTCTTTTTAGTGAATCAAAACCATTCAGTCCAACCAAAGCAGTTTGAGTCACAAACAAACGACTCTTATGAACCAGTTCATTTTAGTGCATATCCGTACATACCATCCGGTGGTGTACTATTCATACATGAATGACTCATGTGAACTGGTTCATTCCAGTGAAACAGAACGATCCAGTGTGTTTTGTATGACAAAAAGATGCAAGAAATGAAAACTCTGGGTAGATCTGAATCTAAAAACTTTTACACTGGATATTTTTAGTGAATGAAATCCATACTTGGTGATCAGTACTGTATGTTTCACAAGGAAGTGATTCTCATGAACTGGTTCTTTTAGTGAATCAAAACCTTTCAGTCCAACCAAAACAGTAGCGAGTCACAAGCAAATGATTCTCACAAACCAGTTCTTTTTAGTGCATATCCATACACACCAACCAGTTATGTACTATTCATACACAAATGACTCTTGTGAACCGATTCATTCCAGTGAAGAGGAACAATCCAGTGTGATTTATATGACAAATAGATGCAAGCAATGGAAAAGTCTGGGTTAATCTTAAGACTCTTACACTGGATTTTTTTTGTGAATAAGAAATGAGTATTATGAACCAGTTCAATTTAGTAAATCGATTTAGTGTGGCTAGCAGAGTTTAATGAAATCCACACATATGTGACTATCATATGATATTATTTTATATTAAAATAATATAATATATCATTAAATGATTCAAAGTGATGACACCATGTGCATATTTATGCATATTATAATATTGTCATTTTAGATATGAGTCAATTCATGGTTTAAGCATGTGCATTTGTCAGACAAACATAACCTTCTTTAGTTAAAAAAATCTAGCTATTCTGAAAAATATATTAGTATAACAAAGCAATAAGTTTAATGTGATTCTTTGAAATGGTTTCTATAGAAAGGTTGAATTTATTTACAGTAATTAAGGCAATTATATTACTTTTCTGGTCAAATACGTTTTATTTAGTCAACAAGTATACACTCTAAAAATGCTGGGTTATTTCAACCCAATTTTGGGTGTAATATGGACTAAACCATGGGTGCTCAACCCTGTTCTGGAGATCTACCTTCCTGCAGATTTCAGCTGCAACCTTAATCAAACACACCTGACTTTAATTGCCAAGTGCTCCTACAAGCTAGTTTAGATGGGTTTGATCAGAGTTGGAGCTAAATTCTGCAAGAAGGTAGATCTCCAGGAACGGGGTTGAGCACCCCTGGACTAAACCATCTGCTAGGTTAATCTTTTTAATTTAATCTATAAGACCAAATTTACCCCAATGTTTAGGGTTTGTCCACATTTTACCCATTTCAGGTTTAAATAACCCAGCATTTCTTAAAGTGAACACTTTCAATAATCCCAAATTCCAGGATTAATCTTCTGATATGCACACAAACATTAAAAAACATACAAACAAATGCAAAGAACATTTTTTTTTCCAATTGCCCGATGTTGTCTTTTTAGAAGATACATGGTATGAATAATTATAGGAATTACAGTAACTAAGAACACCCAATACTGGCTCTAACCAATTTATTTACCGTGATTAAGGCAATTATATAACTTTTTTGGTCAATACGTTTTATTTGGTCAACAAGTATACACTCTAAAAGTGCTGGGTTATTTCAACCCAATTTTGGGTGTAATATGGACTAAACCATGGCTGCTCAACCCTGTTCTGGAGATCTACCTTCCTGCAGATTTCAGCTGCAACCTTAATCAAACACACCTGACTTTAATTACCAAGTGCTCCTTCAAGCTAGTTTAGATGGGTTTGATCAGAGTTGGAGCTAAATTCTGCAGGATGGTAGATCTCCAGGACAGGGTTGAGCACCCCTGGAATAAACCAATTGCTAGGTAATTTTTTTTATTTAATCCATAAGACCAAATGTACCCCAATGTTTAGAGTTTGTCCCCATTTTACCCAATTTGGGTTTAAATAACCCAGCATTTCTTAGAGTGAACACTTTCAATAAACCCAAATTCCAGGATTAATCTTCTGATATGCACACAAACGTTAATACCATACAAACAAATGCAAAGAACAATTACATTTTTTTTTCCAATTGCCCGATGTTGTCTTTTTAGAAGATACATGGTATGAATAATTATGGGAATTACAGTAACTAAGAACACCCAATACTGGCTCTAACCAATTTATTTACCGTGATTAAGGCAATTATATAACTTTTTTGGTCAATACGTTTTATTTGGTCAACAAGTATACACTCTAAAAGTGCTGGGTTATTTCAACCCAATTTTGGGTGTAATATGGACTAAACCATGGCTGCTCAACCCTGTTCTGGAGATCTACCTTCCTGCAGATTTCAGCTGCAACCTTAATCAAACACACCTGACTTTAATTACCAAGTGCTCCTTCAAGCTGGTTTAGATTGGTTTGATCAGAGTTGGAGCTAAATTCTGCAGGATGGTAGATCTCCAGGACAGGGTTGAGCACCCCTGGAATAAACCAATTGCTAGGTAATTTTTTTTATTTAATCCATAAGACCAAATGTACCCCAATGTTTAGAGTTTGTCCCCATTTTACCCAATTTGGGTTTAAATAACCCAGCATTTCTTAGAGTGTACACTTTCAATAAACCCAAATTCCAGCATTAATCTTCTGATATGCGCACAAACGTTATACCATACAAACAAATGCAAAGAACAATTACATTTTTTTTCCAATTGCCCGATGTTGTCTTTTTAAAAGATACATAGTATGGATAATTAATGTTATTACAGTAGCTAAGTTAACCCAATACTGGCTCTAACAAAAAAAAATACAAGGCAAATAGAAGCCAGCAAGGGGAGAAAGATGAAAACGATCCTGGATTCTGACTAAGCAATTGAATCAAGTGTAAAACCGCAGATATCAAGCCCTCTTACTCGCATTCAAATGTCATATTCCTCTCACCGCAAAGAGCAGTCAGGATCTCTTCTATGTCACAGAGTACTTTATCTGTTAACAGCCGCAAATAAACCATCACGTCTTTGGATGTGAAGCACGAAAGTGTTCATTATTCCTCAAATAAACGAAAAGAGGGCTTCACAGCACTCTTTGACGAATCTGGCAGTGTTACAAAGCAGTTGATTAGAGTGAAAAGCCTTGGATGCGGAATCGGTGCGTGCGTTTAATTTATCACGACAGAGCTACTATAAATTTTGCGCTTTTAACGGGGAGAAATGCACCAATGCAGTGTATTCAGAGAGCCGTCCATCATGCTGTCGTGAGCCTCTATTAGGGGGAGTGCAACGTTTCTGAACATATAAATCAATTCTATAATATCACCCCCTGGCGTGCTCGGTGAACACCGTCTTTTTTCGCAGGCCTGTGTAAGCGTTTAGGATCCCGGTCGGACGACTCATTTTCAAAGTCTCTCCAAAAAATAGAGGAGAAATGAAAAGCAATTTCAAGTAGGGCATAAATATCATTAGTGGGTCAGACAGAAAAGCGACTGTGTTGGATTGCTTTGGACTGTAGTGTAACTCATTGTACGCTTGCTAGCTGTGCTAAAATTGGTGCAATGCCTGCCTTGCAGGTCTAGTTGGCTGTGGCTTACTAAATCTTTTGTGGACCAATGGGAGGGATGGGAACTCGCATTGTAAGTCTTCTCCTACTGTATGCCACTTTAAGAAGAGATTGATGTTTGTTAGCCGACTCGCTGCTTCCTGAAAACTATTTTTAAAGTAGCTAGTTTATTATTGCAAGTTAAACCAGATGGTTTGGTGATCATTTTGATTAATGTTTTAAAATGTGTAACACTTTAATAAACCAAATATTGTGTTTTTAGCATGATTTACAGATTTCAGCTACTAAAATGTGATTTAGTGAAACTTGGATGAAGAAAATGTAATTAGATGTTTTTACAATGAGAACAATTTGATGACCTATTAAAAGACCACTGTTTGACCCTGAAATACTATTAAGTTATCATTTTAAAGCTATTATCTATAAATACTTGTAATTGTAAGGACAAAACGCAAGAATTGCAAAGAAAAATAGTCAGAATTTGGCAGACATAAAATAACAATTTTGAATTTTCTTATCACAATTCAGTTGCAGATGCAATTATAAATTACAAAATTTAATTTCCAAATTCTGACTTCTTAACTCACAATTTAGTGTTAAAAAGAATCAATTGATAAAACCTCTTAATTAAACAAAAAATAATAATTTAACTAATCAAAAATGCATTTTTATATCTCTTAATTTTAAAAATGAATCTTAAATGTGTCATCTCATGTTTATGTCTCTCTGACACTATAAACAATTATTATACATTAAAATTCAAAGAAAGAAATCTGAGGTTTTACAAAACAACTCTGAGGGAACCTAAACAGGATGTAGCGGTAAATACTGATCACACAATACTTGTTACATTTTTTTGAACCTTCAATCTATGTTACAAATATCGCTTTTAAAAAGTTAAACCAATAAAAAAAGGCTTCCCAACCAATTTTAGGAGGCTGTTTAGACGTCAAATTATTAGTAGCTGCAGCCAGGGCTTAGTTTGTGGACTAAAACTAAACAACAACAACAAAATAAAATAAAATGCTCTTTTTTTTCTTTTTTCTTTTTTTTTTTTTGGTTAAAATAATTATTCAAGAGTGACTATTTTAATCACATTGAGTACAAGGTGTAGCAAATGTGTATTGAAGAGTGTGTATCAATACAGAACTGCAAGACTGGAACTGCATTGTCCACATAAAGATTATTCAACAATATTTTAAATAACACTATAGTTTAAGTGCCAATTATCACAATTAACTACACTGTAAAAAAAGCAGTGTGTTCTTTGTCCAAACACAAATCCATTAAGTTAACTTAACAAATTTAAGTGGATTGAATATAAAACAATTAATTTTTCCCAAAAAATCTCAAGAATAAGTAGTTTGAACAAACAGCAAGAAATAGTGGCATACTATTGGCTGTTTATTTGTGCTTATGAAATACATATTCTTCATGCTCTTATTCTACATCCTTATTCCTATATACCTTAACCTGACTAATACCTTAATAAATATTAATTGAATGAGTTTGTGAGCTGAAAGTCATAGTTAATGGTTTATTAATAGCAAGAATTCTACCTTAACTAAAAATATGACCCAATTTGCTTGTATTTAATTTGCCTTCAATGTATATAAGACCTGATTCATAATTCATTCAGCCTGATTCATAATTAACAGCGTGTTCTATTTATTTATTTATTTATTTTTTTGTAGCTTATCTCACTTAAAAAAAACGATGAGAAAACAAATCTGTTTTAAGCACCCTCAACATCAAGGGCTTACTGTTATTGATTAAATGGAATTAGAGGGGATAAGAGACGATTTCATTAATTAATATCCAAACACCAACACTCATAAGGCTAGTGTTAATTTGTGTAAAATGCTAACTGTAATGACAGGGTTGTCTATCCACATAAATGCAGAGAAGTGCTTGTCCAGAAAGCAGCAACCAGTTGCTCTAAATGTAATTACCACATTTATTGCTTTTTTATCCATCTGAGGAGTTATTAGAGAAGTGAGCTTAGCTTTCTCAGCTGTTTAATTTGTCTGTAATGCTGAGGAACACATTACTTTGATGCTAATGCTAGCTTGTTGGTTGGTGTAAACACACTTTTAATAAATAGGCATGTACCGTCAAAAAAACTTTTGCTGCCTTTTAAACTACTTATTTAACCCTTTCATGCATGTGATCACACCGGTGTGATCAGCCTTGGCTGGTCACTGAAGTATACGATCACACCGGTGTGATTAGAACATTCAGAGCGCACGTCATCAACTGCTACAGCTTCAATCTATGCAGTGCGTGTCATAAATCACAATTTATCCATGCTATCCATGTCTCAAGGATGTAAGAACCTAGCAACCACCCACATTACCCTTGCAATTGCGTAGCGACATTCAGAATGCCTTAGCAACCACTTAATAAACAGCATTACAAGAATATGCATAGTCAAGAAGATGCCCTTAAAACATTCTGAATACATTAAAAACCTGGAAGTTGGCGCTTTCAAGGACATAAGGACTTAGCAACCACCCACATCACCCTAGCAACTGCATAGCAACATTCAGAACGCCTTAGCAACCATTTAGAAAGAGCATAACAACAGCATAGAAGATGTCATAAAAGATTCTAAATGCATTATAGACCTGGAAGTTGACATGATCAAGGATGTCAGGACCTAGCAACCACCCACATCACCCTAGCAATTGCATAAAAACCTTCAGATTACCTTAGCGACCATTTAGAAAAAGCATTACGGGAAATTGCATAGTCAAAAAGATGCCCTTAAAACATTCTGAATACATTAAAGGCCTGGAAGTTGATGCACTCAAGGATGTAAGGACCTAGCAGCCACCCATATCATCCTAGCAACTGGATAGCAACATTCAGAATGCCTTGGCAACCATTTAGAAACAGCATAACTACAGCTTTGATGATGTCACAAAACATTCTGAACACATTAGAAGCCTGGAAGTTGACATGATCGAGGATGTAAGGACCTAGCAACCACACAATTCACCCTAGCAGCAGCACAGTCACATGCTAAAAAGCATTCCAAATACTATAGCAACTGCTTTTTAGCGAATTAATGATGCTATAACCTCATGTTGGAAAGTTTTTCAAAGAGAAGTACATTTCTTCCTACTACTTTCTATCAATCTATGAATAACTGTAATATGTGTGGACCACTTTCATATTGATGCGTTCAATATTGCAGTACAAATACGCTTAAAGAAAGATGTGCAAAGAATTGATCTGTTTGTAGCTGTTCTATGCAGCCTACTCACCCATTCGATTTCATTCGAGATCACAAAAACCCTCCAGTAAACTTTCTAGAAAAATTGTATTTGACAGCTTTACAGTCCTGTAACTGATCTCCAGTCTCACAGCCCTGATAAATCATGTTATTTTCACCCCAATCGTACGCCGAGCAGCCTCATTCGGTGATAAAGGAGTTTCTTCCTACCCGTTTAATGACATAAAATAAGATTCGTCTTTTTAAATTCATAGCTGCTTAAACTAAATGGAGTTTCTAAGTTTGGCTTTTTAACCAAAGCTCATCAAAGCCTAGCTCTGCTGATATTTTTAACACTGTCAAAGAGATAACTTAATGAAAGAGAAAGGGAGAGAGGGAGTTTTTTTTTTTTTAAAGCAGCAAGCCTTTTATGTTCTCTCTTATGACCACACGAGACTCTCAGTACACGTGAAATTAATCTTAATCGATTCCACTTTACAAAGCAGAGACGAGGGCGCGATCCCTCCATTTGTCTCATGAGGACAATTTAAAACACCTGGAGACAAAGAGTTCACGTGTAGGATAAGAATGGATTGTGATTACAGAATAATGCAGTTTGCGAATCTATGATGGATGCAGTTTAGGAATTTATGATAGATGTAGATTCATTTCTCTGGGTTAATTAGATATGCAACCTTGGTTAAATTCTGTCGTGATTCAATATGCGAATTTGAACTGAGATTTATAATTTAGTGCTTCAAGGCTGAAATATTTGCTGCAAAGATGCTACAAATAAACGGTTGCACTTTAATGCACCGTATTTATTCTGGTGTCCTCAAGAGCAACATGTTATGTATTTCAGAATATTTGGTAACCGGAATAATGTGGTAATATCTTACAGAACAGTCCTCTTCAGGGTCATACAAACTCAAGTTTGTTATATATAACAAACTGAGTATATTTAAATGTTTAATGGAGATCAAAATGCGAGGACAACCTACAATTTCCTAAACTTGAAGGTTACTGCTTATATTCCCTTTTGAAGTTTGATTTGGATTTCAGAATATTTAAAAACTCAACGTGTCTGTGTGGTACCTTGAATAATGTGGTCATTTCTTACCAAACTGTCATTTTCAGGCTGAAACAAACTGTATATTTAAATAATTTAATGGAGATCAAAATTCAAGGACAATATACAGTTTCGAAAACTTTGGGAAAACTTTACAATCTGACGTTGTCTCAAAAGAAGTCAATAAGCCACATTCTTCTCAGAACCAAAGACTGTAGAATACACAAGACATGTCGCTCGTATGGTTTTAAATAAGTCAATATGGCGAATGAAGCCCACCTTCTAGTACAGAAGCCAATCATCGATTGATATATATATAATATATATATATATTATATAATATATAATTTCAACATCGATAACGCAATATGTGCACATCCGCAATACATCGCGGGCAGGCGCAAGCCTAACTGGCCCTCTAGGCAAACGGCGATCGTTACCCCTGAAAGAATTCATGCCACTTTCAAAAGTGAAGATGGTGTCGTGGGCATAATTGAAAGTGGGGAGGGGTGTTTGTGTATCGCAGACTAAAGTGAAGACGGAGGGGGTGTTTCGGGATTGTGGGGAAAAGTGAAGAGGGGGGATTTGGTTGTTGCAAACTAAAATGAAAGGGGGAGGGGTCTTGGATGAAAGTTAAGATCGGGGGTGTCGCAGAGTGAAGTGAAGAAGGAGGTGGGGTGGTGTTTTGTTGTCGCGGGCAAAATTGAAGAGTGGGGGGTGGGATTTGGTTTTGTAGACAAAAGTGAAGAAGGGGAAAGGGTGTTTGGGTGTCGTGGGCAAAATTGAAGAGAGGGGATTTGGGTGTTGCAGACTAAAGTAAAGAAGGGGGATGTTTTGGTGTCATGGACGAAAGTGAAGAGTGGGGGATTGGGTGTTGCAGACTAAAGTGAAAGGGGGATGTTTTGGTGTCATGGACGAAAGTAAAGAGTGGGGGATTTGGTGTCGCAGACTAAAGTGAAGTGGGGTGTGTTTTGGCGTCATGGATGAATGTGAAGATCTGGGGGTCTCCATGCCGCCCCTAGCAAGTTGCCGCCCTGGGCGATTGGCAATAATTCCCATGTCTAAATCCGCCACTGATCGTAGGATATGCAAAGTTGAGTCTGAATTATAGTTGAACTGGAGCCATTAGGGTCAAAGCCAGTGGCTTAGCGGATGCCTCCCCCAATCCCACCCCATCCCCCTGTGTTCACTTAGTGCGATCATAAGCACAATGTTCGTTCTTCTGAGGTGACCTAGCTAGAATGCAAGTCCACTCTCTGCATTCTTGGAATTGAGAAACAGCCAAAGTAATCCAACATGAGCACCCGAAAGCTCAACCCGTTTTGCTAGCGGCCATTGAATACGTGAAGTGTCCAACATTACACACTTCATTTTACCGGTTGAATAAGTGCATCATCCTGGTAATTAAAGTGCACTCATTAATTGTAGAATTTCAGTGTGAATGCACTACTTACACAATTTATACTACAAAATGGCGTAGAACAGTGCATAAGTATGCAATTTGGGACACCTTCTGTCTTGTTACTAGTCTAAGTATCTACTATTTTTATCGAAAATAAGATTGTTTTGCTTACCCCATTTACTTAAACTCTTAATTTTGACTTATTTCTTCTAAAGGTAAAACAGTTTTCATTACTTGATCTAAGAACTTTTAAATATCTAGACTAGAAATGAGACGAAGCAAAATAAGAAAAGCATTTTTTTTGCATTATTAAATATCTGTATCTGAATATTGTTAGACTCCCCAGAAAACCGTCAAACAGAGCTATTTCATCTTGTGAAACTGTGTTCATATCGCAATATTTAATCGCAAAAAAATTTAGATTTTTCCAAATTTCGTGCAGCTCAAATCCAAACGTTTATAAACCACAGAAATCCATTGTTGTTTAATTGTATTGGTTATTCTGAATATTAAATGTAATCAAACTTGGAGAATTCGATGTTTCCCCATTCGTGGTGTTGCTGCTATGTAGTTTTACTTTACGGTATTCTGTATTATTGCTTGGTGCATGTTAGCATTTTGCTAGTGTTTACTAGTTTAATGTGCTGAAAATAGCAACATTAGTTCAATCAATAGTGTGATTTGGGCACGGGGCTACTTGGTTGTCTTGACTTTTTTATTTATCGTCTCAAAGTCTTCTCTGTAAACATTCATGAGAGCCTCAGATCAGGGTCGTGAACGTGTTTTGAGGCAAAAAACAACATATTTACCTCCGTCTTAAACTCCATTAGGAGCGTCGCTCAGCCGGTTGCATGTTTTGCTTGCTCTTCAAGAAGATGAATGATCAGCTCCGCATTCACATTGCTGATTCAGTCCGCCCACTCCACCTCTTAAAACCATTTTGCTTCTCTTGTTTTGTTTTTTTTCCCCCTTACAGCAATCATTGTCTCATTCAGTCATTCATTCGTTCATTCAAAGTCACGACCTGTGTGTGCATATCCACATACGCCGCTAGTACTATTTTAAAGCAGCGTTTTATAGCTGATCTGAGGCATTACTGTATTAAACCCTCTTGTGGAGACTGTGCAGCAGACAATGACCTGGATTTAGTAATGCATTAACCCGTTGAATATCATGCACTCAAATGCATATTCCTCATATTTCCTAATAATTGTTTTATTTTATAGCAAAAAAAAAAAAAAAAAAACACTCTAAAAATATGGTGGGTTGTTGTAACCTATTGTTGGGTAATTTTTTAATTAACTTTTATATTACGCTTACAAAAAAAAAAAAAGTCTTAGAGCAAAAAATACACTTTAGAAATGTTGGGTTGTTGTTTACCCAACGTTGTGTCTGGTACCCAACCCAATGTTGGGTTAATTTTTAAATTAAATTCAAATTACATTGAATAATAATTTGACAACCATTACAACCCTAACATAAAAAATATGCTGGGTTGTTGTAAACCAATGATGGGTCAAATATTGACAATCCCAACATTGGGTTAATTTTTTTATGAAATTTAAATCACACTTAATAATAATTTGACAACCTTTACAAATACAATATTGGGTTAATTTCTTAATTAAACTTAAATTACACTTACAGCCAAACAACTATGCTCTTTAAAAAATGATAACTCGAGGTTGGAAACCCAAAATTGCAATTTTTGTCATTTAAATTTAATGTAAAAAAAAAAAAAAACACTTTAAAAAATGATGGCTTGTAACCCCAACTATGGGTCAAATATTGACAATCTCGACATTGGGTTAATTTTTTAAATTAAATTTACATTACACTTGCAACAAAAACAAAAGACATGATTGATGTAACCCAACAAAGGGTCAAATATGAAGAAAACTCAATGTTGAGTTCATTTTAAATTAAAGTTAAATTACACTTATTAAAAATTTGACAACCATTAAAATCCCCCTGTTGGGTTATTTTTTTAAATTAAATTTGAATTACACTTACAGCAAAGAACTACATGTTTAAAAAGGCTGGGTTGTTGTATCCCAACTTCAGGTCAAATATAAACAAACCCTATGTTAGGCTAATTTATTTAAGTTTAAATTACACTTCTTAACCTTGGCTATGTAATTCATTTTAAACGATTGGGTATTTCCATATGTAACCATATGTTGTGTTAAAACAAACCAGCATTTGTAGAGCATAATAACTGAATCTTCATAAACTACAGAATTGTTTTACATTCATTATTCATGTTTCCTGAAGTTTAGTATTTTATATCAGCAAAACAGATCCATTTTAGAAACTTTAATAAACTTTGCTGCACAAAAAGAAAGGCTTTGACCTTCAAGGCCATCTAATAGCTTGTACACACTTATATATTACAAAAAGACTGTAAAATATGATAACAGACCTTCATAAAACCTCAATATAAGCTTCAAATATAAACGTGAAATGCCCATTCTCATTTTAGAGAGCTGTTTCATAGTGGCTCTGGAGTGTTTCAGTATCAAAACCCACTTGTGGTGACGGTGCACACAGAAAACGACTTTTAGTGGTGCTTTAACCCCTTAAACCCCTCATACATCTCTGCTTTGTGAGTAATATCCATGGTTGACACATTATCCGACTTTAAATGATTTCTCAAGACTATCGATTTGCCTGCTTGTCCATTGCGTATCATATCAAACTATTTATCTGGGCTTGATAACCATTACAAGGATGTTAGCAAATCATCCTCTCCGCTTTCTTGGTATATTTGTCATTCTGCAGGGGTTGCGGATGAGTTGCACCCTTGAACCGTCCCACTGTTCACGCTATTATTGCTTCCCAAAAGTCTTGCCATGCAATAACATTAAATCACAGAGTGAGGGCGAAATGATTTTGCAGTTTTAAAAGGGCAAGACGGCTCTGGCAATGAATTAAGGTGTATGGGGAGGAGCCGAAGCAAAGGGCCAATGTTAAGACATCAATAACGGGCATCTGAACACTGGTTTGAGACCCAGAGGTTGGGGGTTAACAGATAAAGAGCCTCTATGCAATGAAAAGTAGTAACTGGAGTATAAGGTATGGCTGTGAACAGCACTTTGCATTGACAGACTGCTGTAATCAAGTCTCTGTTTTTTTTGTTTAATGCACACAGTCGGGTATTAAATGCAGGGAAGTTGCATGGAAAAGTGTTTACCTTGTGGCAATTTTAAAAAATGCTTAGGAGTATTTTTTCAATGTGCTTATTTTAATATTAAGTGCATGTTTATGGATTTTCTCTCTTCATTTTCCACCAAAGAAATTTACAAAATAAAATCCATATAACCAGAAACTACAGGGTGGACCATTTATATGGTACCAGTTTTTATAAAGTGTGAAATGATGAATTTGTACTATATTAAGAGCTAGATATATTCACACACTGTTACTTTCGGCCCAGCCCTAGGTGAAATAAACAACAATTTTGGACATACCTGCCTATTCCTATTCCCTACAAGAATAAAGCTCACTAGGATTTGGAGCACGGCTACAGATAAACACCGTTCAACAGGTTAAAAACAAATGGAAATATGCAAAGGGACATTTTCAGGCCAGATTTGGCACACGGTAGCGTTAAAGATGAATTTGTATCGCATCCGTTGCATTCAGGAATGCTCCAGCACTCGTATATCAGCTGGTCGATGCAACATCTGGATGCTGTGATGGTATTTGGCAAGATGTGTTTCCTCTGCCTTATTTCCATAATGAGATTATGCGTCGTGATTTATGCCTGAGTCACAAGATATTGTCTATGGGGTATGATGTTCTGCTCAGGAGAGACGGCGGATAAATTAGATGCACAATGTCGCTGAATTATTCTCCGCCGTCTGGATGCTGTTTGTTTGTGTTCGGAGGAAAAATCAGGGGTTTATACTGGAAGATTGCGTAAAGCACCGTATTTGTAGGTGTGTTGTTTGTGCATTTCTATATTTTGTTCACGTTTTTTTGCGCATTTATTTTTGCATATTTTTATTGAGTTAATGCAAAATGCTCAGTTGTAGATCTTTATACAATCTATACTTTTGTGCATTTATATTTACATGATTACTACTTTCTTTTTTTTTGTATTATTATTGTATTATTGTATTATATTATTGTGTTTTTATTGACATATTGCAAAATAATCTTTTGCAGTTGTATTTACATAATATTTTTTTGGAACATCTTAATGTGAAATAACATATTATAAGCTATAATTATTTTTTCTGCAATAATTTACTTTCTTATTTACTTATCACATTTTTTGTTATTTTATAGTATATTTATGTGTTTTGTATAAAGTATATTTTATTTGTATAATTTTTTTTATAAATATATTTATATGTATCTGTGTCTGTGTGGACTATATACATATGTGTGCTTTTGTTTACTATATTTTTTGTTTTGTTTGTTTGCCATTTTTTTATTAAAATAATGGTTTTTAAATACTTGTAAAAAGTATATTAATTAATTAACAAATAAATATTAAATACATATTTAATTATTAGAATTTTGACTTTAACAATATATATATATATATATATATATATATATATATATATATATATATATATATATATATATAAAATGTATATATTTGTAATCATTTAATAATTTATATATATAATGTATATATTTGTAATTATTTAATTAATTATTATAAAATAAATACATATTCAATTATCCACTGTATAAAATCCACTGTGTCCAGTTTTTGTTTATTTGTACGATTGTAATATTTTTTTAAATACATATTTTGTTTGTTGCTGTAATCACAAGGCTATAAAAGTTAATTCAATTAAAATGATTTATTATTAAATAATACCATTTTAAAGGGTGGTACAGTGGGTAGCACAATCGCCTCACAGCAAGAAGGTCGCTGGTTCGAGCCTTGGCTTGGTCAGATGGCATTTCTGTCTGGAAGTTTGCATGTTCTCCCAGTGTTCACTTGGGTTTCCTCCAAACATGATGTGTAGGTGAATTTGTACAGGCTAAATTGTTCCTAGTGTATGTGTGTGAATGGGTGTGTATGGATGTTTCCCAGTTAGTGCATCCGCTGCGTAAAACAAGTTGGCGATTCCGCTTTGGCAACCCCAGATTAGTGAAGGGACTAAGTTGAAAATAAATTAAATGAATGAATTAATGCTCAAATATAATCTCTTTATATTTCTCGGCATTTGTTAATATTTTTTTTATTTCATATTAGTCACTTATACGAGATGTGAACAGAAGCACTGACGATTTTTTTTTCCCGCCTGATCATGAGAGCTCAAATTAGAAACCCTGCTTCTATTCCCAGCAGCCATTAGATGATAATCATCCTCTTGTCACTCAGCAAAGGCTTTTCTTTAATAAAGTAGCTAATATCATCAAAAAATATAATGCTGTCACACTCATAACCCCACGCAAGCACAGAAACCCTCATCCATGCTCATGCTCGGTGCAACTGCGACGCAAACTCGCATGCAAACCACGAAAGGAGAAAGAAACAGGGCAGATTAGCATTAGATTGGATGTTCTGATTTGATATGCATGGGTTCGTCTGAAATGTGATTACCATTTTCGTGTGTTTTTGGAGCCTTGCCTTTTGCATTATCTATTAGATTTTCATTTGTTGCTTGTCGATCATCGGTGGAGAAACACGCGGCCGTTGTCTTACGTTTGGATTTTATTAGAAATATCACATCTCACAATGGCATTTCCACAGATGGAATAATCAAGCGGGAAAAGGTTGTTTGTGGAGCGGGATGAAAAAAAATGTGAGATGGAGTGGGAAATCTGCAGTGAAGCGGACACACAGGGTCTGCTGAGGACACGCTATAGACGCCTGCAGACACAACACTGAACACTCACAGACATACAACTCAACACTGAACTCACACAGACATGCAACACAACACTTAAACACTTGTAGACATGCAACACAACACTGAACACTCACAGACATACAACACAACACTGAACACTCATAGCCAAACAACACAACGCTGACCACTCATATATGCAACACAACACTGAACACTCAAATACACACAACACTGTAGACTGAAGGGGATTTATGGAGACGTTTGCTTTCATTATGCTTTGTTTTGGTGTGATAAAATGTCGTTGGATTATGCAAAACATTCAGATGTTCTGCATTATTACGTCAGATTATCAGTACTTTTTTGGGTTTGAGATTTGTGTGTGGGAAAGAAGAATAAAATTTTGATAGTTGTATGTTTTAAACAGACAAAATGTTGATTGTTTTGACTGTGTTTTGTTTATTTATGCTTTAATTTTTTTTAAATAATGGTGCAAAAATATTGTTTTTAAAATACATTAAAATTTTAAGTATAAAAATTAAAAAATTAATAAATAATTATTTAATGCAATATCCACAGCCCCAGGAGAGAAGATTTCTTCAACACATTTCTAAACATAATAGTTTTAATAACTGATTCATTTTATCTTTGCCATGATGACAGCACGTAATATTTGACTAGATATTTTTCAAGACACTTCTATACGGATTAAAGTGACATTTAAAGGCTTAACTAGGCTAATTACGTTAACTAGGCAGGTTAGGGTAATTAGGCAAATTATTGTATAACGATGGTTTGTTCTGTAGACAAAAAAATATAGCTTGAAGCGGCTAATAATTTTGACCTTAAAATGTTTTTTTTTAAAATAAAAACTGCTTTTATTCTAGCCAAAATAAAACAAATAAGACTTTGCCCAGAAGAAAAATATTATCAGACATACTGTGAAAATGTATTTGCTCTGTTAAAAATCATTTAAGAAGTATTTAAAAAAGAAAAGAAAATTCAAAGCAAATAATTCTGACTTCAACTGTAAATATATATTGTTTATTACTGTGATTGCAATGCAAATTTTTTGATTAAAAGATTTTAATCTAAATAAAATAAATATTTTGTTAAATAATATTATTTTAAAGTTTATATTATTTGTATTTTTTATCATTTTAAAATGTATTTATTTGATTAAATAATTAAATAAATTATATAATATATAAATAAATAAATATAATAAATATAAATAAATTAATATATATATAAATAATATAAATTATTTATGCATTATATAGTGTAAAACGTGTGTGTATTGCTAAATAAATCTTTTTTTATATACATAAATTTTTTTAAATATTTTAATACATTTGATTAAAGAGTTTTTTAAACAAATGCTGTATATTTATGCAAAATTGATTATGAAATTCAGAAAGAATTTAACATTTTACTATTACAGTTTTCAAAATAGCCTTTTAAGTTTCATTGATGGCCGAATTTTCATAATAAAAGTTTCTGTATTTTTAATTTTAAAATAGCTAAAAATGTATTTTTATTTCTGGGGGCTGAGCAGAATACGGATGGTAAAAGTATTTGCTCAATTTAACACATCCTTTATCAACATTATAAAGAAAAATATTACTCAAGCTTTTTGCAAAGTTGTACAGAAGTGAACATTAATATTTTACATAATATTTTACAAAATTGTATATAAGAGATTTGAAAAACACTAGTTTCAGGGGCAGCTCTGCTTCATAAACCCAAAAGGTATTTCATAATAAAAGTCTCTGTGTTTTGAATTTAATATAGTTTAAAATATATTTTATTTCTGATGGCACAGCAGAAGATAGACGGTAAACATATTTGTTCAGTTTAACGCATCCTTTATCAACATTATAAAGAAACATTAAATTTTTTGGTACCACTATATTATAAGGTTGTATTAGTTCATGTTAGTTAATGCATTTACTAACGTGAACAAACAGTGAACAATACATTCCTTACAGTGTTTTTTCATGTTAGTTAATTGGTTGTTCATTGTTAGTTGATGTTAACTCACGGTGCATTAACCAATGTGAGAATGTTAACAATGCATTAGTAAATGTTGAACTATGAATAATAAATGCTGTAAAAGTATTGTTCATAATTAGTTCATGTTAGTAACAAATGAAATCTTATGGTAAAGTGTGACCCTTATTTTTATACAAGTAACTTTATTATTTTTGTGAGTAAATATCACTTATAAAAGCATATTTTTGTACAAGAGAACTTTTTTTTTTCTTGTGGACAATATAAAATACCCCACTGTACATTAAAGACATTTAATGAAATCTCAATTTCAGGAGCAGCTCTGCTTCACAGGCACAAAAGCAACATTCAGGCCTGCTGGAGAAACTCGGCCGCCCAATAAATAATACCAGCTTATTTACAACAGCTGTAAAAGGCTGACAACGGGATACTTTTGAAGCCTTAGTGCATAATAAACCAGACGAGAGATGCATGAAATCATGACTGGCAGTAATTGGTGCCTTTTGTTTGAGCAGCCGTGTGTTTTTCTGCGAGCTGTTGTAAAAGAGGTTATCAGCGATATTAGAATATTTTACAGGGTGACAGAGGAGAAAATTGTGCAGTGAAAAATGTTAATCCACAACAGCGATATCTCTGACCTTCCATCATCCCTAAAGCTGGGACAAAAAAAAAAAATCTCGATCTTTAAAAATCTCCCTCCGCTCTTTAAAACGTCTCGGGTTTTTATACCTCTGCGAAAGCACGGCGTGAATTTTAATGCGCTTTTCCGTCTAGTCGCCCGTCGTCTGCCAATGATGCCACTTTGGCCTTGCCGAACTCTTTGAAAATGAAAGGCAACCTTCAAAGGAATCAATTAACGTGAACTGTGGGATTGATTTGTATGGATTTCTGTAAGAGTTGTTGACTGAGACGTGCTCTCTGGTAGAGTTCTTGCTGAGTTAAAGGGGCAGTTCACACAGAAGTGAAAATATACACACCGTTTACATAAAGAGGTGGTCCAGAGCAGGGGCGGATTGGCCATCTAACAATTCTGGCAAATGCCAGCAGGACCGGACCATTTTTTAAATGTGGGCCGGTCAGTTTTTTTGGGGGTTTTTTTATGTATTGTTTTCAACCCGGGCTCATTGTGGAAGCGTAGCCCCACGGAGGTTTCTAGAGACTGCGAAATACGTCCTGGGAGGTACGTATTCGAGCAGTGTTTGTTTTCGCAAATCTGTGAAAGGCCGCTGTGCGTGCTTTTTCGTGTCTCGGACGCCTCTCAGGAGCGCACGCCGTTCACGCCCGCGATTTTCTCACGTGAAAAGTCGCCGGAGGCCGCGGTAGAGCGACCGTCCGTCGGACTGACTGGCTGAACGACTGAACGATCAACTGAGCTTCTCCTCCTCCCTCCCTAAACCCAAGCGACGATTTGCAAAAGCCATCCAGAAAAAAAAAGCAAAAGCCCACGTCCGATTTTGACCACGTTTTCAGATCTCGCCGCGTCGCGAACTCGTTCACTTTTATTTTTTTGTATTCTGTTTTTCATCTTACCTGATTTCTGGAACCACTTTTCCCCGCACTCGATCCCGGTCGTCGCCGTGGCCGGCTCCTCCTCCCTCCGGGCCTCCGCTCCGACGACGTAACGATGCAAGCTAAGCAGACAAACTGGTTGAGGCGGGAAAGCCCTCCACACGGAGGCGAGCTGTCAGCCGGCGAGCGCGAAGAGGAGGAGCGGAGTGGCATCACACCGCCCCGCAGCGTTCGCTCGATAAAAAAACAAAACGCGTAAATCGCGGTCTCCAGAAATGTCCGCGGGGCTACTTTTCCAGAATGAGCTTGGGTTGATTGTTTTTACATGCAGGCAGCTTTTATCTTTTGCAAGATGTGAATGTTATGATGATGATTGTGAGGATAATAATAGTAATAATAATAATAAATGCAGTGTTTCCTCTAGGATTTTTTCCAGCTGTGGCGGCAGACTCGGTTGACCATTTTACACATATCTATCACTACATGTGGCGTTATTTCATTGACAAATGTCATGGGCGCAGTATTGAGTCGAGATCGCATTCATGTAATAGCCTACGAGCATGTCAATATCTGCTTGAGCGCTGATTTCCTCTGTTCGTGCACAAAACTTCTTGCGCGCCCTCGAATAAACGCGACTGAAGTGTGATTTAGTGCGTTATGTACCGAGTATGTTTCCAACATTTATTAGATTTGCTAGGAATATTTATCAATATCTCTGATAGACTTGCGGAGCGGACCGCGGCATTAATGCGTCCTGAAGTAAAGTGAAACGACTATAAACTCCAGCAAGATAAAGTCATTATATGCAGAGCCACAGACATTTATCTATAAATAAAGTATAATTAAACTGTGTTCATCATAACTGAAAGCTACGCCGTGTTTGCTGGTCGCACACATCACGCATCAGTCAGTCAGTCAGTCAGCACGTCACCTTAAAGGGTTAAACAGAACGCACAGCACTACTACGGTCACAGAAAAGTTTGCGCTGTTATTATTTACTTTTAATACGTTTTCGGTGCGATTTTTAACCCGCTATTTAAAACACGACCAAATATTTTGAAAAGGAAGCTGTAATGTAGCCGTGGCGGGATGAATTTTCACGCCACAAAAGAATGAATAAAGCGGAAAGCATGAAATGTAAAGCATTTGGCCCAATTGGCAACGGCCGGCTGGTTTTGAGATGGGCTGACCCAATCTAGCCTAATCAGAGGTTATGCGGACGTTATCAAAATCTGGTAAGAATGTCAAACAAACACTAAGTGCAACACAAGCTACTTGTCAGAGATGGACGGTAACGGGGAAAGGCAGTGCTGAAAAGCTCAGAGAAAGACACAGTGGCACAGTAAGTAGCGCTGTCACCTCACAGCAAGAAGGTTGCTGGTTTGAATCCCGGCTGGGTCAGCTGCCGTTTCGTTGTGGAGTTTGTATGTTCCCTCTGTGTTGGCATGAGTTTCCTCCGGGTGCTCCGGTTTCGTAAGCCTAATCTAGAGGCCTTTGCCTTTCATATAAGCCACTTTTGACACCAAATGATCAACTAGAAGTCAAGTCATTATTTGTTGTTCCTAAAACTTGGATATGCGACAAGACTTACGTCAGGCAGTGTATACTAAAGGTTTTTGCCTGACTGTTTACATTACATTATCATTTAATTTTTTCCTGTAAAGGTGTCATTTTATCTTAAAAACATGGTATTATCATTTCTATTTAATTTTGGGGGCGTTTTGAGAGTTGCAGCAAAAAGAGATTCCCAAAATCTCTTAGTAAAAATTAAATAGAAAACAATCTGCCTGTGTATGTCTTAACCTGTTCAGAATATTCATGCAAATTAGTGCATAATACATCATTTGCATAATATATTTTTAAAACGTCTGAATACATAAGTTTTGATTAAGCCTGATGACAACTCTGTTCTTTTGTTTTTAACCCCTATTCACATGCAGTGTCTTGCCTTAAATGGGTTAATGTGACTAGTTTGGGATTCTCAGTCATTTTAGGGAACCAATCAGATCGCTCTCTCCTTCAGAGCCTTGGCAACAACCCCCAGAGCAGGGCAAGTGTGCTTTAATCATTCTACTGAGCAGCCAATAGTAGACACACACACACACACACACATCCATCCATAAGACACATACACACAAACACAGATACATACATCCATCACATACATACACATCCATAACACACACATACTTTACATTCACACATGCATTTACACACACACAGATACACACATCCATTACATACACAGAATACATCCATAACACACATACACGTTATATTCATGCATACATGTGCACACACAAAAGTGTATGCATAACACACAGAGATGCACACATCCATCACATACACACACATACAATCACATCCATAACACACAACCACACAATCACACAGATACACACATCCATTATATAAACAAACATCCATAACACACACACACACACATCTGTCACATGAACAAACATCCATAACACACACACACACATAGACATACATACATATACTATACATTTACACAGCCATATACACACACATATACTGTACAAGCACGCTCACACACACACAATGAACAGATACACACTTCCATCACAAAAACCAATATACAAAACATCCAAAACACACACACACACACACATACATAGCACAAATATACACAAACACACACATATACATATCTATAACACACACATACATACTGTACATTTACACACACACACAAACACACACATACTGTACAGTCACACAACCATGACACACCCACACATACACAATGCAAGGACTCATCTAAACACACGCATACACGCAAATACACACATCCATCACATAAACAAATATACAAACACACACACATGCATACACATACACACACCTATCCATAACACACAGAGATACACATATACAAACTGTACATTTACACATACATACATGCACATTTTCATAACATAAACACACTACACACACACAATCACACAGATACACACATCCATCACATAAACAAACATCTACTGTATTACAAACGCACAGACATACTATACATTTACACATGCGTAAACACACACACGCACACAAATACATATCCATAAGAGAGATACACACACGCATATACACACATATACACACATATTGTACATTTACACATGCGTACACACACACACATATACATTTCCATAAGAGAGATACACACACACATATGCACACATACACACACACATACTGTTCATTTACACATGCGTACACAAACACACATATACATATCCATAAGAGAGATACACACACGCATATACACACCCACAAACACACACACATACTGTACATTTACACATGCTTACACACACACACACACACATATACATATCTATAAGAGAGATACACACACGCGTATACACACACACACACACACACACACACACATATACATATCCAAAACAGAGATACACAGACGCGTATACACACACACACACATATACATTTCCATAACAGAGATACACACACGTGTTCACACACACACACACACACACACACACACACACACTGTACATTTACACATGCAACACATACACATTCACAAATGCACACAAACACATATACATATCTATAATACACACATATACACACTGTACATTCACACATGCTTATACACACACACACACACACACATTAACACAGATACATCCATCACATAAACAAACATACAAACACACACATATACATATCTATAACACACAGAGATACACACATAAAAACTACATTCACACAAACACACACATACTGTACAGTCACACATCCATAACACACATACACAATGCAAGGGCTCATCTAAACAAAACACACACACACTGGTCTCTGAAAGGCCAGCTGGGTGTTTGCGCTGCAGTTCCCGTCCTCTTGCCTTTCTCCCAGAATGCCCTGTGCTATTTACTCCTGATTGCTCTTATTTAACTGACCACAGACGAACTGAAATCTGCCCTCATAACCTACATTTCACTTGGAGCGATGCTGATTTAGCTGCTGTAACGGGACAGACTGAATTATAAAGTGTTGCTCGTCTTTCCACACAGATTTCCAGGCTTTCTGAACGGCTATATAGCCTGCAGATCTGCTGACATGGAGTGGGTAGCAATGTCGCCTCAGAGCAAGAAGGTCGCTGGTTCGAGCCTTGGCTAAGTCAGTTGGTATTTCTGTGCAGAGTTTGCATGTTCTCCCCAGGTTCATATGCGTTTCCTCCAGGTGCTCCGGTTTCCCCACAAGCCCAAAGACATGCGCTATAGTCAGGTGAATTGGGTAACCTAAATTGTCCGTAGTGTATGAGATTGAGAGTGTGTGGGTGTTTCGTCCATTTAAATTTGTAAATACAGACTTTTATTTTGGATAGGATTGATTGTTTCACAGCACTAGTTATAATCACGTTTTTTTTCCCTTTACATTCTATTCATCTGTCTAATAATAGCTGGATTTAAAGTATAAAGGCCTTTATTTCATGGTGTGAAGCGTACAGTAAAAGCCTGTGATGTATGACACAACACCATCTAACCTGACAAGAAAGTCAGATCTATAACATCTTGTAAAATCCATTATAATATCCATCTTTACTGCTATCATTACTCTTGGACAAGCTCGTGGCTCTGTGTGAACGGAGCTCTATAACAGCAATTTAATATTATCTAGTGTTATTACTCCTCTAACGTTAGATCAAAGTTTTATTATTAGTTTTAATCAAATCAGAAAATGAAATAAAATGTTTTGTTTATATTTATTTATTAATTAAAACCATTTTATGTATAATAATAATTTGTAAATTGTATATTAATGACCATATAAACAAGCAGGGCAAATGAATTGCATCATTTATTTAAATGCTTTATGGTATAGTTATTATTTTTATTTCAGTCCGATTGGTGTTCATTTGTTTGTTATTTTTCTTAAATTAGATGTAGTATTTGATTAATTTTAGTATTTATTTTTTATTATTAGATAGATGCATGGATGGATGGATGTGTAGATAGACGGACGGACGGGTGGATGGATAGATGTGCAGATAGATAGACAGATGGACGAATGGACAGATAAAAACGGATGGATAATAGCTATGGATTAATGTGTAGATAGACAGACAGACGGACAGATGGATGGATAGATAGATGTGTAGATAGACAGACAGACAGACAGACAGATAGACAGATAGACAGATAGATAGATAGATAGATAGATAGATAGATAGATAGATAGATAGATAGATAGATAGATAGATAGATAGATAGATAGATAGATAGATAGATAGATAGATAGATAGATAGATATGAACATTCATTTACTCTGTTAAACATCATAGATAATAACACAGAGAAAACCGCAGTTTAGCGCCCCCTGTCATGTTCGAAACGGCTAACGTCATTACACATTTTAGCCAGTTCGAACACAGACCATTATCACCCTAGGTACACTAGAGGGCGCCTCTTCATCTATGTATCTACAGGTAGATAGCATCAATTTAGTTCTGAATTATTATTATTATTATTTATGAATAGGTGGATGGATGTGTAGATAGATAGATAGATAGATAGATAGATAGATAGATAGACAGACAGACAGACAGACAGACAGACAGACAGACAGACAGACAGAGGGACGGATGGATGGATGTGTAGCTAGATGTGTAGATTGATGGATGTGTAGATAGACGGACGGGCGGATGGATTGATAGACAGATGTGTAGATAGATAGACAGACAGACAGGTAGATGGGTGGATGAATGGACATATCAAGCCTAAGAAATACAACACAAGTTAAAATTTATTAGGAATAATCTTTGTCTAAACGTGCAATGAGCATGTAATAGGCCTCCATGACACACAACGCCATCAAACCCACTGACAAGAGACTCAGACCTATGACACCTTGTATAAGATCCATTATGATATCAATCTTTTATACCATCATTCCTCTTGTTCAGGCTCTATGTGAATGGAGCTCTAGCAGTGATCTAATACAGTGATGAATGAAGCAGCTAAAGCATCTCACCCGCTGCTCCCTGAAAAACCTGATTCATTGGATTTACTACATTATTTTTAATTTAAATGGTTGCAAACGATGTATATGGGCTAAATTTTACAAACTTTATAATAAAACTTAATTTATAATTTAAACTTTGAATTTTATAAACACATTAAGTTAAACATTATTAAATTGAATTTGTTTAAATTCAGCCCATATACATTGTTTGCAACCACTTACCTTAAAATAAATGTAGTAAATCCAATGAATCTTTTTTTTCGGTGCTCTTCAATGCCCGTGCCAACATTCTGCCCGTGAACAGGTGCCTTTGCATGAACTCCAGCATTGCCCTGCTTGGCACCGGCCGGTAAACAGTTGTCCTGCCCTGTAGGCGACTGTAAGTGTCACCATCTCCATCACGAGCTCGTGCAGCTCCGGCTTCCACCGTGTGACACAATAAATCAACTCTGTGCGTATATTTTTGCCTGGCCATCGGAGTAAGCGTTTAAACACACGACTATTCAATGTTTACGCGTTATTTGTTGGAAGAGTCACCAAACATCTGCGCCTGGCAGGGAAATTCACATCACATGCTGGCACGAGCGCTTTCCAGATCCAGAAATATGTATTTAATACACAATTTATCAAGGCTGTTTGTGCCCTCCACGTGACTCTAATGAGTCGTGTTTTGTTTTTATTTGACAGATTATTTTGACTATTTTCAGTGGCTAACAGTAATCTATTACAGTCTTAAACCTTAATCTTAAAACACACACAAACATAAGACACACTTTCACATTAACCTAATTCAGGGGTGTCCAAACTCGGTCATGGAGGGCCGGTGTCCTGGAGAGTTTAGCTCCAACCCTAATCAAACCCACCTACACCAGCTAATCAAGCTCTTACTAGATATACTACAGTAGAACCTTCCTGGCAGGTGTATTGAAGCAAGTTAGAAATAAACTCTTCAGGACACCGGCTCTCCAGGACCGAGTTTGGACACCTCTGACCTAATGAGTAGGCCTATTTTTTTATTTATTTTTTTAAATTAAAGATTAAGATTGTATATATTTAAAAAAACATCACATGATGGCACAAGCCGCTTTCCATTTCCAGAAATATATCATTAATACATGTCTTTTCATGGCCTTAAGCTGTTTGCACCCTCCGCTTGACACTAATTGTAACATTTTACAATAAGGTTCATTAGTTAATGCATTTACTAATCATGAACAGCACATGCACAGCATTTATTAATCATAATTGAACATTTACTAATGCATTATTAACATCCAAGTCCATGCTTGTTAACATTAGTTAATACACCATGAGTTAACATGAACTAACAATGAACTACTGTATTTTCATTAACTAATGTTTATTAACATGAATATATACTGTAGTAAATGTATTGTTCATTGCTTGTATATATATATATATATATATATATATATATATATATATATATATATATATATATATATATATATATATATTAGTTTTTGTAGTTCTTTTAAATGTTTGCTGACCTGTCTAAATTGTAGGTTTTAATAGGTATAAATTGCTGCGGATGTGTTTGTTGTCTGATTAATGATGTAACCTCATTAGGATGATGATAGACTTAACATCTCAACAGTGAACAAGCGCCATCTGCTGGAAGATTCAACTACTGCAGAAAGCTGTTCATGAACCATACAGTACATTGATCTATTGACATGATTAAAACACACCTTTAATATGTTTGTTTTGGTTGTTGTTTTTCATGTTAAATGTTATGCATTTTTCATATTAAATATAGTACTTTGGATTGTAATTTAATAATGGCACATTTAAAACAATGTAGTTTGTGCATTAAAAATGATAACGTTGATATATTTGTGATCTAAATATAGGCATTAATGTATTCAACTTGAAATAATTAATGTTAGAATATATTTGTTTATAATAGTCTATATTTCTTGTATTGTCAGACAATAATCAGGATTTATATTATATATTATTATTTAACAATTAATATTAGCTATTATTAAAATAATACTTTTGATTAGCGTTTATATAGTGCAGAATATATATATATATATATATATATATATATATATATATATATATATATATATATAATTAATAATATATTATGTATAACATTTATATTTTATACATCTATGACATTTATTAAATGATCTACATCAATATAATTAATATAAAAAATTATTTGCTTAATATTATATGCATAATATAAATGTAATATATTTTAATATTAATTAAATATGTCAGCATTTGAATATTTAATAATTAATATCTACTATTAATATATTACTTACAATTTGTATTTAAATATTATGGTATGTTTAACATTTATTATATATGCATATGGTCATTAATGTTTTGAATGAATATATTATCCTTTAAATATTTAACAACAAATATTATTTATTCATATATTTAATTTAATCTTGCATTGGGAGAATCTTCATGCATTTTGACATTCTTGTGCATTTTGCTGACTGTGAATGTGTTCATCAGATTCCCACTCTGACCCAAAATCCAAACCTGCTGTCGGCTTCTACATGCTGCGTTTTGAGGCCAAAGGAAGCTAATTATACCACAATGCAGGTCGCACATAAACACAAGGCCGCCATTGTGCCATGAAATATGTGGGTCAGGGCAACTCCCTGCATCCCCTATTCCTTCCAAACAGGCCTTGAATGGAGGGTTTTATAGAGATCTGAGATGGAAACTCCAAAGGTAAACGTCTGAAGATGCTGTTTTCATGTGCAGTGACAAAACAACTCTAATCTGTGCATGAATTTTTCATGGCGCTCAGTCTGATCTATGAGGACGGTGGCAACGGGAAGCAGAGCGGAGAGGAGGAGATCTGTCAGGAAACATCAGGTCTGATTTATGAAAGCTACAGCACTGCATTACCAGAGATGCAGTCAGACACAGCTTTATCTGCTGATAAAAATATCCCCAAATTAGCAGCTTTCCATATTTTGTTATTCACGTTTTTAGTTATTTATTGTCCCCCAATATGTTTTTGAATTGCATTATAGGAGCTTGATCTTTTTTCCAACTTTTATAAAACATTTTTAAGAGTTTAAAGGGACACATGGGGTTGGGGTTGTAATAATAATAATAAAAAAAAATGTTTTACAGACTTATTTTGCTATATTTTATACATTGCATGACTAAAATCTCAATAAATGTCACTTTATATTTCATTTTCAACATCAAAAGTGGACTGAGCAGAGATCAACATCTCATAATTTAATTCACAACCATAAATAAAGGGAAAACACTAAAATATGGAAACTGTTAATCAACGTATATATATATATATATATATATATATATATATATATATATATATATATATATATATATATATATATATATATATATATACACAGTGTATGATTCTGTTGTTGAAATATATATACAGTGTATGATAGGATTCTGTTGTTGAACTCAGTTTATATATTCATTCATTCATTTTCTTGTCGGCTTAGTCCCTTTATTAATCCAGGGTCGCCACAGCAGAATGAACCGCCAACTTATCCAGCAAGTTTTTATGCAGCGGATGCCCTTCCAGCCGCAACCCATCTCTGGTAAACCAGTTGAATATGGAAAGCTTTAACAGTCCAATAAGTAATGAATTAATTTTGGAATTAATTTAACGGGGTAAAGGTGGTTCATTCCACTGTGGCGACCCTGGATTAATAAAGAGACTGAACCAAAAAAAGAAAAAATGAATATATGAAGGTGTATAGTTCATCAATGATTGAAAATGAATCTGGTAATTGGAAACTGGTATAGCCATTGACTTAAAGTAGGGATTAGGGAATAAAAAAGTAAAAAAATACATAAATTAATGGCTACTGGAACATTCTTCAAAATATCTTTGTTCAACAGAAGAAAGTAAATAATTTTGAGTAAATAATGACTGATTGTTTATTTATTTATTTTTACTAGAGATGCAGTCAGACACACAGCTTTATTTGCTGATGTTGGATTCTGCTGTTGAACTCAGTTGGATATGGAAAGCTTTAACAGTCCAATAGGTAATTAATTAATTTTAGAATTAATGTATAGGTGGTTCATTCCGCTGTGGCGTCCATATTAATAAAAAGACCAAGTCGGAAAGAAAACGAATGAATGAAAGGGTAGTTCATCCAAAACTGAAAATGAATCATGTTGGATACTGGTATAGCCATTGACTTAGAAGGGAATATATATATATATATATATATATATATATATATATATATATATATATATATATATATAAGTCAATGGCTACTGGAACATTCTTCAAAATACCTATGTTCAACATGAGATAATTATGAGTAAATAATTACAGATTTTTATATATATTTTTTTTTTTACAATGATGCAGCCAGACACAGCTTTATTTGCTGATGTATGATAGGATTCTATTGTTGAGCTCAGTTAGATATGGCTAAAATAGTCCAATAAGTAATGAATTAGTTTTGGAATTAATGTATAGGGGTAAAGGTGGTTCAGTCCGCTGTGGTGAACCCGGATAAATAAAGGGACTAAGCCAAAAAGAAAATAAATGAATGAAATGGGTTGTTCATCAAATATTGAAGATAAATCATGTTGGAAACTGCTATAGTCATTGACTAATAGTAGGGAAAACATATAAGTAAAAAAATACATAGTTAATGGCTACTGGAACATTCTTCAAAATATCTTTGTGCAACAAAAGAAAGTAAATAATTATGAGTAAATAATGACTGATTTTTATTCATTTATTTATTTATTTATTTTACCAGAGATGCATTCAGACACACAGCTTTATTTGCTGATTGGATTCTATGTATAAAACAGACCAATGAGTAATGAAGTATTGTGTTTAATTGAAAAAAGTTCATCATTTTGGAATTAATTTAAAGGGTATTGTTCATCCAAAATTGAATATGAATCATGTTGGAAACTGGTATAACAACTTATAGTAATGTACATTAAGTAATGAAGTATTGTTTCATTAAAAAAAGCATCATTTTGGAATTAACTTAAAAGGTTATATTTTATCCAAAATTTAAAATAAATAACTTAATAGTAGGGGGAAATACTATGCAGGCCAATAGCTACTGGTTCACAATATTACTCCAAATATCTTTGAAGAAGGACGCTCAAACAGGTTTGGACGTGAGTAAATAATTACAATTTTCTCTCTTTGTTGTTGTTGAAATGTCTCAGTGTCTTTTGTGAGTGTTTGAAATTACATATATTTTAATTAATTACACATTTCGATTCTAAATGTAGCCTTTTTAATTACACAGACGCCATTTTTGATTCGTTTCATCAATCGCGCGCTTTTTTCCATTGCTGTTGCTAACGCTGTTTTGCCTGTTTGGGTTGTTTGACATCAAGTTGAAGACAAACTTCATCATCAAAGTGAGATGTACGGGAATTTATGTTTGTTTGCTTTGTCTTTATGAAGCTGTGTATTTAAAGTCAGCCCTTTATTCATATTTACAGGTATAAATACTGAAATGAACGTCTTCTTTTAACGCGTTTCCGAGGGTATCACCTTGTCTTAAGGGCAACCACATGGTTTACACCTGTGCCAATAATAACATCGTTAGCAAATCATCAAAATTAACCAATAACACCTTAGATCCGAAGGTTAATGAGGAGCAAGTAAATTAAAAACCCGGTCAGTTCAGTCAAGAAAGGTAATCAGTTTATTAATGAAGGATTATGAAGCCCTGGCAAACTCTAATAATGGTCTAGCAGTACATGTGTATGTCCTGAATGGCTGAATGAACTCCTGACCTGAATGTAAATCTGTGACAGGATCTGAAGAAAACTTTAAGGTTAAATATATTTCAAAATTGGGTGGAGAATGAAGAGCAGAAAATCCCTGAAGCAACATGTCAAACTCACAAAGAGACCACAGCGTTTATTAGGTAAGTACCATACATTTATTTACATCTCATCTAAGCTTTAAAAAAATTCAACAGCTAAACGATTACCATATAGGTATGTGGACTACATTGATATTAATCAGAAATAATTTTTACAGCATTTATAAATCAAATATGATTTCGTATGATTACTTTTTCTTTAAAATATTTAATAAATACATAAATATAACTAAGACATAATGTAATACTTAATATAGTCTATAAATTTAGTAATTTCTTTTTTTAGTTCAAGTGCTAATTAAAACCTAATAAAATCTATACAAGTAAAAAACGTAACTTTAGCTCAAATTAAACCAATGTATATATCAAAATATATAATAGTATATCAGTGATGCTGAAAGCACTACCTTGACCGTAAAAAACAAACCGTATAAATACTTAATAATTGAAAAGGTTTCCAAAATGTGAACAGAGCAGAAATATTACATAAATTATTACTGCAATATTCATATATATATATAAATACCCCCCCCCCCCCCCTTCAATTTTTTATTTATTTTTTTATTCCTAAATGATTTTTAACAGAGCAAGGATATGTTCACAGTATGTCTGATAATATTTTTTCTTCTGGAGAAAGTCTTAATTTTTTTATTTCGGCTAAAATAAATGCAGTTTTTAATTAAAAAAAAAAAACACATTTTAGGGACAAAATTTTTAGCCCCTTTTAAGCTCTTTTTTTTTTTTTGATAGTCTACAGAACAAACCATTCTTATATAAGAACTTGCCTAATTACCCTAACTTGCCTAGTTAACCTAATTAACCCAGTTAAGCCTTCAAATGTAACTTTAAGCTGTATAGAAGTGTCTTGAAAAACATTATTTGTCATCATGGCAAAGATAAAATAAATCAATTATTAGAGATGAGTTTCTAAAACTATTATGTTTAGAAATGTGCTGAAAAAATCTCCTCTCCATTAAACAGAAATTGGGGAAATAAAATTAAACAAGGGGGCAAATAATTCTGACTTACACTGTATGTATTTAATAAATGCAGGTGAAATGACTAAAGTAACCTTTGTAGTACTTTCAATATTTCTCACTTTTGTTTTGTTCAAGTACAAATTAAAACCTAATAAATACTATAGTTAAAATTAAACAAAATATTTTAAAAACAATATAAAAACTGCATAATAGTGCATCAGTGATGCTAAAATCACTACTATGACTGTTTAAAACAAAAATGTGCTCGTAAAATGCTTCATAATTTAACAATGTGAACAACTGGCCAAATACTAGTCATGACAGTGAAGCATAAATATTGCATATGCAGTTATTATTCATACAGAATGCAGAAGCACATAATAATTGCATTGAGAATATAGCATAAGGTCTGCGAGTGGGTTTCCTCCAGGTGCTCTACAGTTCAAATACATGCAGGTGAATTGAATAAGCTAAGGCTGTAGTGTGCGTATGCAGGAGTGAATGGGTGTTTCCCAGTGTTTGGTTGTGGCTGGAAGGGCATCTGCTGCGCAAAACATGTGCTGGATAAGTTGCCAGTTCTTTCCACTGTGGCGACCCCAGATTAATAAAGGGACTAAGCCGAAAATAAAATAAATGAACAAAGTCTATAAAAGTGGTTTTAATTAATATTATCCTTTAAATACCTAACAATGAATATTGTTTATATAATAATTGCATTGAAAATAGCGTAAGGTCTGTGAAGGGGGTTTATTATGGAAAAGTGTTTGTGGTACACGGAGTCCTCAAGATCATGTGGTGTTGACGTGCTTGTTTGATCACAAAACATCACATGGTTCGGTGAATGTGTGTCCATGGCAACAGAGAACAAAGCAAACAAGTGAACAGATCCCTGAAACTGCAATGGTGGTTCAGGAGGACGCCACATTTATCATTCCTTGCCTCTTATCTTATAGCAAAAATCTACTATTAAACAGTTAAAGTCAAAATTATTAGTTTTTTTTTAATTATTATTCAAATATTACCCAAATAATGTTTAACAGGGCGAGGAATGACTCACAGTATTTTCTATAATAATATTTCTCCTGGAGAAAGTCTTATTTGTTTTATTTTGGCTAGAATAGAAGCACTTCATGACCCTTTAAATACCATTTTAAGGTCAATATTAGCCCCCTTAAGCAACTTTTTTTTTTTTTTTTTTGATTGACTAGAACAAGCCACTGTTGCTTAACAGGGCTTCTACAGGTTTCATCAAGTCAAATTTAAGACTTTAAGACCTTTTTAAGACAACAATGAATGAGATTTCAGACTTAAAGGCTAAAAGATTGTTTTTTTAATAGCCAAGTTAAAACTTAAAAAAAAAAAAACCAATAAAATGGTTAGGAAGATAATGTTATTGTAAGGAAGATCGTTAAACTACAATTTTAAGTAAATAGAGTAAATAAATAAATGTTTCTTAAAACTTTAATTAAAATGTATTGTTAGTGTTTGGATAAGTGTTGGTCCAATTGGGTATAGCTTTACATGGACATAGGAAATTAAGACCCGTTTAAAATGTTTTAAGCCCTACAACACAATATTTCAGTGGATTTAAGACTTTAAGCCTATAATTTGTTTTTGTTTTTTTAATTTAAGACATTAAGTCCCTGCAGATATACTGTACAATGACTAGCCTATAATTAACTCAGTTAAGCTTTAAATGCAATTTTAAGCTGAATACTAGCATCCTGAAAAATATCTAGGCAAATATTATGTACTGTCATCATGGCAAAGATAAAAGGAATCAGTGATTAGAAATTAATAAGTGGTTCCCAAAGCTTTCACCAACGGCAGATTCAGTGACTTAAGGACTTTTTAAAATCACCATTAATTTTAAATTAAGCACCATGAAAGTCTTTACTGTACTTTAACATTTTACTTACAATAAAAATGTATCTTTTAACCATCGTTTAAAGGTCACATTCTGTAATATTCACATTTAGATTATTAAATATTGATAAAAACGTGCCTTGTTTAGCAATCTTATTGCACAAGATTTAAATTTAAGATTTGTAATTTAATATAATTTCTCTTTTAGTGCAGTAAAATTTTATTTCAAACCTAATTAAACCACTTTTAAGAACCTGTGTTTTTTTTTTTTTAAGTACTTTCAAGGCCTTGACTCCATATGTCTGAAATTCAAGTACTTTTATGTACTTTCAAGAAGTGTGGGAGCCCTGTATTATGTTTTGAAATTCATTGAAAATATCTTCTTTCCATGCAGAAATTGGGGGAAAAATATACAGGGCGACTAATGATTCAGGAAGGCTAATAATTTCGACTTCAACTGTATATACAAGTATTAAATTAATAAATCAATTTAAGGCCCTTAAAGTATTAAAAAGTCTTAAATGCTATTTTACAAGGTATTAAATGCAGTATCAGTATGCTAAAGTTTACCTGAATTTAATCTTTGAATATTGGGATGCTGTTTAGCTTATGAAGTAAAAAAAAAAAAATAATTCCTGCTTTGACATCATGCTGCTGGGTTTACTGCAGTAACCAGGAAAACACTGTTATTAGTGCTGTTGTGAAGGTTTATCCACCTGCTGGATTAACATTTTTATTCAGTATATAAATAGAGTATTAGCTTAAAATTTGTGTCTTGCAATCAGTTTTCATTTAGTGGTAACACTTTACAATGAGGTTCATTAGTAAATACATTTACTAACATGAAATAATCATGAACAACACATGTACAACATTTATAAATCATAATTGAACATTTACTAATGCATTATTAACATTCAAGTCCATGCTTGTTAACATTAGTTAATGCACCGTGAGTTTACATGAACTAACAATGAACAACTGTATTTTCATTAACTAATGTTAACTAATATGAACAAATAACGTAGTAAATGTATTTTTCATTGTTTGTTCATGTTAGTAAATGCATTAATTAACATTAACTAATGAACCTTATTGTAAAGTGCGAGTCATTTAGTAAATGTACTGCAAGTTAAAATGTCGGCAATGTTACTGGTCGAAACTTGTAGTAATGAGGTCCTAAAATGAATGGAAAGTCTTAAAAGGTATTTAATTTCAGTCTGATTCCTGTATTAGATGTAATGTCCATGGCAAAGATAAGAGATCATTTTTTAAAACTAGTATGCTTAGAAGTGTGTTACACTGAAATGGGGGGGGTACACTGGGGTCTAATAATTCTGACTTCAACTGTGTGTATTATAATCATGCAGACCAAAAAAAACAACAACAACCACTTCAGAATAGGGGCAATCAATCTAATTTTATTAACTTTTTTGAATCATTTTGTACAGCCTTGCCACTACTACAGTACCACCCGAAACACAGAAGTCATAAATACTTTCCCACTCATTACATTACAGACCTACAAATACACAAACTACAATAGAAGGAAAATTGACTCCACACCAACACCACTTAAATACAGACATACATTAGGATCGATGAGGAATTAGTGAGTTAATCAATAGCAAATATTAACATATATATTAATAGAAATGTGTTTGTATTTATAAAAATGACCGGAATGCAAAGAATAAATAGAAGAAAGAATTCATGTGCTTTACAAAACTTCCTAAAACTCTCCAACATCCACTCTTTTGTCCCGGCATTTGTTCCTCGCCTTGGTTCGAGCTTTAAACGCAGCTGCATTGTAGAGGTGCTGAAGAAAGAAAAGATATATTTATAACTTTATATTTTAAAGGAAGAACTCGGTGTAGAAATGAGCATGGAGAAGCTGCAGTTTGCTTACTCTCTCCAGTCTGGAGCTCTTCATGGCTTTGAGAGTGGCTGAATCGATCAACATTGGTGGTCCCAGTTCAAACACGTCTCTTATGAACTCGTTTGCCTGCGGACAGAAGAATAAACCTCATATTTCATTACCTTTTTTTTGGACGCATTTTAAAAATAAAACTTTTTATATGATTTAAAATCTAAAGTTTTACATCATGCATATTTTGACAATTTATTTTGACAAAAGTTATCTGAAACTTGGAATCACATGAAAATTTGTTTTAGTAATGTGAACCCAAGTAAAATGATGGAAGAAAACAAAAAAAGAAAAGATTTAGTAAGTTTTTTTTTTTTTTTTTTGAATTTGTTTAATGCTTAGGTAAAAAAATAATAATAATAAAATAAAAAAATAACTATTAAAATTACATATATTGCTGAAGAAAATACAACATTAAAACAACTTAAAAAAATAATTATCTATATTACTATTGTTAACTCAATTTTTTAAGATTGTTTAATGCAAAAGCAAAACAAACTATTTAAAGATTAAGTTTAATTTAATAATTAATTATTTTATTATTAACGACATATAATGAAAAGAGTTGAAGGCAACAAATAACTTGTATTAAATAACATTATCAATCAATTAATCAATGTATTGATTAATCAATCAAAAAATACTTTATTATTAAAATTTTGGATTCATTTTCATCTAATCTGAGAGTTTTACCTGTAGATGGTAGTTCATCCCAGAGCCGACGAACTCTCTGAAGGCGTCATAAGTTCTCTTTCTGACCCAGCTGTCGATGAGCATTCGCTCTGTGCCAAATCGGATTGTTTCACTTTGGAAATCTCCATCCTGGTCCGAGTAGAGTAGAGTAGAGTAGAGTAGAGTAGAGTAGAGTAGAGTAGAGTAGAGTAGAGGTCAGAATCTTAACTACAGCACACCTGAGTCTGTCAACTTTCGGTCTACTTTCAGTCTCACCTCTACAGCCTTCAGGACGTCTCTGAAAACAGATCTCTGCTTCCTCTTATCCGTTTTGGCTCGGTGTTTGTTGCAGTCTGTGGCTAAAGCATTCAGCTTCTCACACAGCGGCTCCCACTCATCCAAATCAAACTCCTGTCAAATTACAGGTTATGGTAGATTAGGAACAAAGAAATAATAATAATAAAATAAATAAAACCACAATAAAATATATAACAAGATTTATTCAAACTAATAAAGCGTATCAATCATGCATTTTGTGGAATAATTTGATAAACAACATGAATTCACTGAAATATTTAAGAAATGCATTCACGTTTAAAATAACATTTGTTAATTGTTTAATTACTATAATTCATATTTAATGCATTTGAAATCAATTAATACAAGTAAAATTAACTGCTAGCTATATAGTAAGATTTAGGAAAATGTTATTTAAATCGTGCTACTATCATGTTATTACAATAACATTTTAAAAAATGACATTTTATTTTAATACATGTTAGATGAATAATAGTAATAGCATTAGATTGTAATATTTAAAAGAAACCAAGTTTAATCATTTAAACAAAAAGTTAGTAATAAGTTACATATTTTACAAATGCAAATTTCAGCAACCGTAAAATACAACAATTAAACTATTTTACTAACTATTAATGTATTATGTATTAATATACAACAATTGTATTAAAATAATTACTTGCATTTTTAGGTTTATGATTTAAAATGTACTTGGTTTACCTCTCATTATTAATACTTTACTGAACAGAATGAATAAACATTTAAATATGTCGTACAAATTGAGGAAAATGTATTTATTAATTAATTGCACAACTTACAGGCTCAACATCTCTAATGAGTTCAAACAGGAGGGCGATGGTCTCTCCAGCAGCAATCCTCATGTTGACATCGTCATTCTCCAGCAGACGTGGAAGTTTAGCCAGATGTCTATAAAAAATAATATACAAAATTAAATAAAACAATCAAATATCAGTTTGAAACTGCATTCATAGTCTTCAAATGTTCACTTTCTAATAAAATATGCCTTATGAAGAGGGAAGATAAACTGAGATTACATGCTAATGTTCAATCATTCTTCAATAAATGCATGCTCGTGGTGTTCTTTCACAGTTTATTAGGTGTACAGTTTTCCCATTGCACTGAATATAGTGTTTTCCAGCACTTACTTCTGCGCGATGGCTCTGATGTGGCTGCCGGTGCAGATGGTGAGAAGCAGAGCCCACGATAAGAGCGCGTTGGTGTGGAGCTGCGTGACTGGAGGACTCACTGAAGGTCTGCTTCCGTCTTCCCGGATGTACGAGCGGGTGAACAGGCTCTCAAAGCACTCCATGGTGGCGTACACATCCTGGAGGAGACAAAAACATCAGGTCAGAAACCACTTCATGCATCACAGTGCTTAAAGAAAGCAGTTTTGAGTTGAACTCCGAATCACTTTGAGCTCTTAAAGGGATAGTTCACCCAAAAATGAAAGCGGTCACAATGACTGGTTGTCAGAGGCTCTTAATATGCATCTCAATGTGACTCCAATGATCTTAAGGGTTTTTATAAAAATGGTTGCTCACTTTGATTTTTAAAGTTGTACCTAATTTATTTTACAAGTCAAACAGACAGACTTAAAACATCAAGTAAAAATGTGTTAACTTAAAATAATGTTGAAGTCTAATATAAATAAGTTAGCAAGGGTGCCCAAACTCGGTCCTGGAGTGCCGTTGTCCTGCAAAGTTTGGCTCCAACCCCAATCAGACACACCTGTGCTACCTAATCATGCTCCTACTAGGCTTTCTAGACCTCCAGGACCGAGTTTGGACACCCCTGAATTAAAGGTTAAACAAAAGCTTTCGTCATGACATTTTTAAATCCATATTTCATTTAATAGTGCATTATATGGACTTCTTTATTCTTTTAGCATTTAGAAATGTTATTAACTTCATATGTACACATCTATAGTGTAAATAGTCTAGAAGACTTCTATTGCATTCCATCACTTACCATGATATCATCTTCTGCTACAAGAGTGCAGAGGCCTAGACTTGTCGCGCACTGAAACACAAAGTGTAGATCAGCAGATTGTTAGTCTCTCATTTTGCAGGATTTCAAAGTTTTATTTAAAAGTGCCCCTTTATGCTTTTCAGATGTTATTCGTCTCTTATTTGGTGTGGTTTATAGGTATGCTTGAACCGTTTCAGAAAACTGTGAACACTTTTACAGTGTTTGATATACCTATAATGTTGTTTTCTTGCGTAGTTATAATATGGCCACGGTATAAATACATGGTGCAGTTACGAGCCACATTATATAATTATGATAACATGATTAGGGGTGGGATGATACAGGTAACTCCCGATTCAATTCTGTGGCGATATGCAGCCCATGATAATGATAATATCACGATTTGCGAAATCTATCGCGAAATTTCCTCAACGATATAACACGATATACCTGACTGACAAAGAACAAAATAACCATAATAAGGAAATCTTATGCATTTATTAATGCCAACACTGTGCAAAGAAATATGCATTTGCATAATAACTCACTGCCTGCTGGTCTTAATGGTAAACGCTGTACAGCTATACAGGTAAAAGTGCATGAACATAAAAAAAAAACAACAACATGAAAATTAATTAACGCGTGTAAACCAAGAAACATCGATAGTAATTTACTGTGAAGTGCTTTATACTCTGTGCCTTTAAACACAGTAGTGATTGTCGGCTGACTTGGTTTGCCAACATTATCTCCTAACAGTAGTTCACTGTGATGTCAAATAAGGTGTATTTGTAGTATTATGGTTATATTTAATCTTTGCAAAACAGCTTTTGCAGATTGCATAGTTTTTCTCCAGTGCCTTTCCATCGACTGTCCCGTAAAACCCGAAGTGTCTCCCCACTTTATTAATTGTTTTTCGCCATTTTTCACCCTTTTTATTCCCCCAGCGCTCCTTTTTTTTGTTGTTTGTAACTTGTGTTCTACACTGGCTGCTGCTTGCGCCCATTTACTCAAACAGCGCCCACCGCAAACAGAATGGTGGATATTGAGGAGTGACAGTGACACTGACGTCGGGTAAACTAATAATTTTGTGCAATAAAACATTGATTATTTATTGCGACAAAGCAAAACAATATATTGCAATAGATTTTTACATAGCCTTCAGTGATTTCCTGAAGATGAATACCAAAAATAATAATGCAACTGCAATAACTACAGCAGGTCTCATACGAAGTATAAACTTGTGACTACATATGATGACGTGTGTAGGTGTTGTCCCATTTCTTAGGGGTAAAACTGAAGCCCTTCCCTTTCACACTTAATTTCAAGAGCCGAGGTGAAGGGGTTTAAAAAAAATATATATATAATAATACTTTAATTGGTATTGGGCTTAAAAAGGCGATCAGCAAAATTAGGAAGGTTTAAAAATGCATAATAGGGGCACATTCACATCTTGTAAGGATGTAGCTTACAGCTTGTCTGGCTTGAATGTTAGCCGTTCCATCATTGAGGATGGTCTTGAATACAGGTTTAAGGCTCTTAAAAACTTCTTCGCTCTCAATCCCCGAACCCAGCTGAATGCACAGGAGACACGCCAGCGAGGCTGCGGCACTCTGCTCCACTCCTTTACCTGGTTTGCAAATGCAAACAGCCAAACTCAACCAACTTTCAGCACCGATAGCATTGCAACAAACTGGTTTACATTAAATTCAATCCTTCATTACTCAACTATTCAGCATTCTCAAACAAAACTGACCTTTCTTCAAGCAGCGTTCAATGCCGTCCGTGATGGTCATCCTTCTCTCGGAAATGAAGTCGTAGAGGATTTTGGTTGCCATGGCAGTCTTTAGTCCATCAAGGGCACCTTGTCTGGTCTTGGCACTGGAATGGGAGCATAATTAGTTCAAGACTGTGGCAGAAATGGATTATTCAGAACAATCGATTTCAGAAACATACTCAAGCACAAACCTTTTATCCACCGTGCTGTCGATGTACACCTTCAGCTTGTACTGGAAGTCCTCTTCAGCCATCTCTTCAGTTTCACCAGCTGTCAAATACAGATGGAGAAATCAGACATGTAGAATTTATCTTAGAAAATATAGAGCTGCTCAATACATCGTTTCAGCATCAATATCACCATGTGCTCATCCAATAATTACAATGCAGAATCTAAAATGTTGAACAGGGATTAAACTCGTATAGCTTTCAAAACACTCTTGATTTAAGTCATTGTAAAAATCAACCATAAATGTTACCAAAACGTAACTTTGAGTGTGACTGGGTGAGCATTTAAGGTGACTTTAAAGCATTCAGGAATAAGACATATTTGTAACTTTAATAAATGTGAAGTATGCGGTGCGGTTTTATATTTTGTATTTATTAATGCTTGTGACTGGTTTATTATATTTAATCCAAACTCAATAACTGCATCCAATAGAATCATCCGAATGCATCTAAAATGATTAAATCTTTCTACATAAATAATTAAATCTGGTAAAATTATACTCCATAACACGCAGTCTTGGTTGATAGTGGAAAAGGAGTTCAAAGCATTCAGACAGATATAATTTTATTGAATCCTAATTGAGATGGATTTCAAATATTATTAAATTATTTATACAGTGAAGACAATATAGTGATATTTTATGATGCATTATTCAATTTCAGTAGTGTTTGACTCCCCTGAAAACCATAAATCAATGTTTTTTTCCACTTTTATCCATGTTAGTAATTTGTTTTATTACATTATTATTGATACACTGCCCTGCAAAATCCCCCCAATCAATCTAAATTAATGAATTCTTTTCAAATATAGCTATTATATATTTATAATAATAATAATAATAATAATAATAATGTAGAATAAACAAAATAAAGCAATTAATAAATAAATAAAATGATAAATAAATAAATAAATAGATAGAAAAATAAATAGAAAAAAATTAATATATAAATTTAAATAAAAACATTTTCTACTCAAAATCAACACATAAGTAAACAAATAAAATGCCGTAATATCAGGTTTTTTTCTAATATCATGCAGCAGTAATATACCCACCTTCCTCTGCAGCACTGGTTCTTTCACTGAGGCTGCTGCAGTGACTGAGCGTCTCGATTGATGCGTCTTCATCACTGAACGGTTGGACATTTCCCTGTTGTCCACCTGCAAAAACAAAAAGCAGTTTCACACTTCGATAACAACTTTCTTGCCAAGCTGCAGTACAAGACTGGAACAGATTCAGATCAATGCTGAAAATGAGCCAGTTAGGCGTGCTGCAATAATACTATTGACTTATGTGATATTTGGATATGACCTCAATCATTTTTGGTAATGCGATCCATTTGCAAAAGTGACTGTCGCCAACATTTTAGCAGATTACGCTGCTTTTGTCATCTCTTTTGCTGTCACTGGTGAAGACTACAGTCAGACATAACCTTGACAATAGAGACTGCATTACTCAATGCATTAGAGTTTTCCTACTGTAAGTTTGGTACAGTTAGTCCACATCACTATAGCCAAAAGCTTAACCAAATGATGAAACCTGCTAGAAAACAAGTAAAATATCATGAAAGCCATTATAAAAGCTCATTTGCCATTCTTTCCCTTATAACTTTAGGTTTCAGAATTGTAAAATAAGTGTTATGAAAAGCAAAATCAGTTTGTTATATATTTTTTGTGTATTTGTTCTCTAACGTGGATATGCTGTTAAATTAGTATACGTTTAAATGCAATATAGACGAACCACCAGTATCCAAAGAAGAAATAAGAGTAAGCTAAATCCCTTTTTAAGAGGGTAGAAATATGTTTTTATATACACAACCATAGAGATATGCAGAGGTAAAATATTGTATTAATGTTCAAAAGAGCAGTTTATACAAGCAGCCTTTTAATGGAGTATTGTAGAAACTACAGTATGACAGCTGGAAGATTGTATTTTTATCAACAATAACCATTTTACTGGATTAAAGAGGAACTAGAAACATTAAAAATGGCAAAACTACAGAATATATTGTATATTTTTATTCCGACACTGACTTAAATGGATTAATTTCAGTCTCTTATATTTTAATATACAAATATTCCAGGTTTCTGTGTCTATTATGAAATATTAAAATACTTTAATGTGCAGAATATTTTAATTTAATATACAGTCTCTAACTACTTATCAATGTTGGATACAGTTGTTATACTTAAATTATTAAACAATCTTTCAAAAGAACAGTATTTACTTTTAATATAGAAATATTTGTAACATTATTATTGTTCTTGTTGTCTTTACGGTTATTTAAAACAATTTAAAAGCATCCAACTAAATTAATGCCTTAATAAAATGTAAATATCACTAAAATTTATGCAAAAGTAGCATACACGCTAAAAAATGCAGGGTTCCACACAATTAATTCATGCTGTCCCAACACAAATCGATTAAATTAACATTAACAAATTATGTGGATTGAACATAAAATAAATTTTCCCAATGAAATCTCAAGAATTGTTGTTTGAGCTCATTTTAAATGAGTTTGAACAAGCAAAAATAAATAAATAAAATAATATTTATTTATATATTTATTTATATAAATAATATATTTATTTATATATAATAATATACATTTATTTATATATTTATAGTGTACTTTGAATGAACTTCAATATAATAAACAAATGATCTCATTTTATGAGTATACTTTAGACGGTGACAAACCTCATTATGACACTTACAGTGAAGCATGTCTGACAATTAATATCAGCCAGTCATTTTTGACATGTCACTTTGACCCTAATGAACTGTTGAGTCCTTTAATGAGTGTGTGTGTCAGCCACGTGTTACCACCCGGCAAAAGCCAGTCATCTGCAGAAAGTACAAAGTGTCCCCAACTCTGTTTGGCAAGGTCAGAGAATGCAATGACTGCTATTTTCGAGATTATACAAACAAAACAGCTGCTGTGTGAAGATTCCCAGACTAAAGCAAATACTGGGTATTGAAAAGCACAGCAGAGATACAGATAACATGTGGGATGGTGTGAAGGACTACAGCAGGGTGCCAGAACAAAGTCTCTTCTCAAAAACCTTCTCAAATCCAGTGAGCAGATGGACTGAGAACAGTCAATATCAAGGTACAAACTTATTTATATTGAAATATTTGGGCTTTATGCCCCTGCTTCTTTCTTCCTGTCCTCTAGCTGATCTTAAAAGAGGCCTGTTATATAAGCAGGCTAGTGGCCTCAAATAACCTCAAACACACACTGACTTACATTAAACAATATAAAGATCACACGTATTATAATACTATATTATATATAGTAATATATTATATACATGTTATATTTTAAGTAGTTAGTTAATTTCACAAAAGATCAAATACTTTATCATACAATAATTTATTGATCTTAAAGCTAACGTTTACATTACAAGATAAATAGCTTTGTTTTATTATTATTCACATTGTATAGTATGACATATATTAATTAATTACAATCTGTAACTTTCGTCGTTTAAATAACGTCATTAGTAGGACAATCGCTAATATTTAAAAATAAGCATTCCTTTAAAAACAAACACCAAAATGTGATGCCCAAATGTGCATTTACACATGTCAAAGACTCGTACAGTGAATTATTCTTTTGTTTGTGTCAAAGAAAGACACTCCTGGCTGTCAAACAAACGGGTAGCCTTGTCATGGGACTTGTAGTTCCCTTCCTTCCATTTCATCGCGCGAGCGCCGTGTTAAAGAACTACAAATCCCAGAATCCCTTCCGCGAAGCAGGCCACGAAAAACAACCGGTCATTTCCAGACATTCCATCCTACCTACCTTTGCCGCTCCTTTTCTTGGCCCGTGGCATCTTGCTTAAATGAGTAGATCCGCACCTAAAATCAACCAATACACGACCAGTTTTTACTATAATGTCTTTTCGTTTGAGTATATTCCAGTGGCACAGTGAAAAGGAAAGTATTAAAAGCGATTCCGGTGTTAGACTTGGAGCGCGAGCGATACATTTTCCCTCACAAACTAGGGCTGTGTCTGCGCGCTACCGCGAAGCGCTTTTATACGACCGCTGATGACGCGCTAAAAAAGGCGTTGCTTCACGTGGACCTGGAAACAGTAGGGCCAATCACAACACGGGATGCGTCGACGTCATCACATAAGACACACTTCCGCCGGCTTTGTAATAGATTTTGCTGTCACGTCCTCCTGCGGCTGCTATGTGTACACGTTGCTCTGTAAAGGATTAATGTTTTTAATGTAGTATTGTGTGTCAACTGTGCCTACTTTTATATACAGTTGCAGTCAAAATGAGTCATCATAAGTCAAAATGTGTTTGCCTTAAAGTATCATTACTTTGTTTCAGGTATATGTATAGCTAGATAAGGTACAGTACTTTATTGTATTGCCACAGTAGCCTAATAAATGAAAGATCCTCTGAAATGAAATAAAGAATATAAACATTTTTTTCATTTGGGGGTTAAATAAATTGAGAGTTAAATAAAAAAAATGCAAAGTTTGATTACAGGTTTTCATCATTCTTCAAAATATCTTCTTTTGTTTTTAAAGGAAGAAACTCATAGAGGTTTGACCCATTTTCTGGTGATTAAATGATGCCAGAAATTATTGCAATTCTAATTGCAGAAGTTATTGTGAAGATAAATGAAAACCTGAAGCCACTGACTTCCACAGTATTTGTTTTTTCTGCTATAGAAGTCAATGGTTACACGTTTTCATCATTCTTTAAAATATCTTCTTTTGTTTTTAAAAGAAGTAAGAAACTCATAAAGGTCTGAAACCATTTTCTGGTGACTAAATGATGACAGAAATTATTACAATTCTGAATACAGAGTTATTGTGAAGAGAGCTGAAAACCTGTAGCCATTGACTTCTATAATGTTTGTTTTTACTGCTATGGAAGTCAATCGTTACACGTTTTCAGCATTCTTCAAAATATTTTTGTTCATCAGTGGTAACTCATAAGGGTTTGAAACCATTTGATGGTGACTAAATGATGACAGAAAAATAAATGAAATCATGTTGCCATTGACTTCCTTTATACTTGTTTTTAATACTATGGAAGTCAATGGTTACACATTTACAGCATTCTTTAAAGTATCTTCTTTTGTTTTTAAAAGGAAGAAACTCAAAGCTTTGAAACCATTTGCTGGTGACTAAATGATGACAGAAATTATTACAATTCTGATTGTAAAAGTTATTGTGAAGATAGATGAAAACCTGTAGCCATTGACTTCCACAGTATTTTTTTTTCTACTATGGAAGTCAATGGTTACAGGTTTACAGCATTCTTCAAAATGTCTTATTTTGTGTTCAACAGAAGAAAGAAACCCATAAAGGTTTGAAAGCATTTACTAGTGACTAAATGATGACAGAAAGATAGATGAAAACCTGTAGCCATTGACTTTTATAGTATTTGTTTTTTACAATGGAAGTCAATGGTTACACAATTTCAGCATTCTTCAAAATACCTTCTTTTGTGTTTAAGGAAAGAAAGACGCTCCTAAAGGTTTTAAATCACTTAATGGGGAGTAGATGATGAAAGAAATGTCAGTTTTGGGTGAACTATCCCTTTAAACATGCAAAACTATAGTGCCACATAGCCTGGTCCGATAAAACCATGAGCAAAATGAATACTACACTGTAGAAAAATTACAAGGTTGTCTAACATTAAGTTCAATCATATTAGCTGGGTCAGTTGGCATTTCTCTGTGGAGTTTGCATGTTCTCCCCGTGTTGGTGTGGGTTTCCTCCGGATGCTCCGTTTTCCCCCACAAGTCCAAAGACATGCGCTATAGGTGAATTGGGTTAGCTAAATTGTCCGTAGTGTATGAGTGTGTATGGATGTTTCCCAGTAATGGGTTGCAGCTGGAAGGGCATCCGCTGTGTAAAACATGTGCTGGATAAGTTGGTGGTTCATTCCACTGTGGCAACCCCTAATTAATAAAGGGACTAAACCGAAAAGAAAATGAATAAACAATAGTGCAAGAGTTTTAGATACAGGTTTGCAATGGCCATCTTGTTTAGTGCTGTTTCTATCTGCAAAATTAATTATTGGTATTCATAATTTTAAGAGCTACATGCATATTAGGAGTTATTATTAATAATGTTCCTTATTTTTTTAATCAATAACTCTGTTAATGCAATATATTTACATGTGCTTGTTCAAGCAAACCCGCACACCTTGATGCAGATTGATTCAATCTGCCTTGAAGGGGCTGTTCACACAAAAAGTGAAAAATGTGCAAATCCAAAAATAATTTACTCATCCTTGACTTGTTACAAATAAGTTTGGGCTATTTTAAGCATTTAGAGAAGAAGTTAAGAGGTTAAGATTAAATAATAGCAAAAACATTTTGCATCAGAGTTGTTTTACCTAACCCTGCTGAGTTAACAAGGGCATACAGATATAAAAAATGTGTAGCACACAGTGTTTTAGCCAGGCAGCTGGTCAAAGTGTCAGCATTGCCACGAGTCCAGCTGCTGCACTGATAACCATGTGCAACAACCAGCACAATACTGCGCTTATAAGAAGCATCGCACATGGTTAGAGGAGGATTTACTATTGACATTCAATATTGTGATCAATGACGCCTGACAATGTTTTCTGTTTATCATTACTCATTTAGCATATATCAGTAAACCTTTACTTTAAGTTATACATATTTTTGTGTAAATATGATTAGATTAATCGCCTCACAGCAGGAAGGTTACTGGATCGACCCCAGGCTGGGTCAGTTGGCATTTCTGTGTAGTTCTCCCCATGTTGGTGTGGGTTTCTTCCAAGTGCTTTGTTTCCCCCCACAGTCCAAAGACATGCAGGTGAATTGAATAAGCTAAATTGGCCGTAGTGTATGCGTGCAAATGCAAGAGTGTATGGGTGTTTGCCAGTGCTACGTTGCAGGTGGGAGGGCATCAGCTGCGTAAAACATATAAGTTGGCGGTTCATTCCGCTGTGGCGACCCCTGATTAATAAAGGGACTATGTCAAAAAAAAATGAATGAATCAATGATTAGGTTAGTAAGTAGCAAAGTCAAAACTGGAATTAATAAGAAAATAGCTTAAGATTGTGCTGCTAAAATTAGTACACCCAAATTAATATGCTAGGGAACATATATTTAGAAAAATAATTAATATAAATGAATTAGATTTTAGAATTAATTTTTGGGTAAACTATTTCTAGTACATATTTTATTGTGACAGGTTGACAACAGAATCCTATGAGGACACAGATAAACACACCACTAGAGGGAGCTCGGTCAGATTATAAAGCTGCACTTCTGAGTGATCTGAAGTGTTGCATAATGTATAAAGAGACTCTTTTGATGATTCAAGATCAGTCAAATCAAATTTAGATTGAGGAGGTTTTTTTATCTAACGCCATTGCATTTTCTGTCTCTGTGGTGTTTCCTAAATTCAGTATAGTTTTGGTAAAATAAAGCATAAACAATAAAAGCATACTCATCATAATGGGTTTTTTGTTAGATAATGTCATCAGGCTGTTTTTCTGTCTGACCTGTGGATTATTGTAGTTTTAAATGGCATAAACAAATGCTCTTTTTCTTTTTTTGCTTTGGCTGACCTTTAGAAATACTCAGAATTAGATTTGCACTCTGCACCAGGTTTATATGTTATGCCATAACTAACTAACTAAATAAACAAATCCAACAATATTGACATATTAGAGTTAAATGCATTTAGAGGGGATTCCAGGAATCAAAAAAATTATATTAAATTATTATTATTATTTTTTTTGTAGAATTAAATATTCTGTAATCAGGCAGATTTTGTGTAAACAAATCTTTCTAAAAACCTTTTAGTATATATTTATTTTTTTAATTACAGTTGAGGTCAGAATTATTGGTCCCCGGAATTATTACCCTCCCTGTTTATTTTTTTTTCTCTGATTTCTGTTTAACGTAGAGAAGATTTTTTCCAACACATTTTTAATCATAATAGTTTTAATAACTCATTTCTAATAACTGATTTATTTTCTCTTTGCCATGATGACAGTAAATAATATTTGACTAGATATTTTACAAGACACTTCTATACAGCTTAAAGTGACATTTAAAGACTTAACTAGGCTTAACCTAAATATCAGACATGCTGTGAAAATTTCTTTGCTCTGTTCAACATCATTTGGCAAATATTTAAAAAAGAAATAATGGTAGTTCTGACTTTACCTCTATATTTATTTATTTATTTATTTATTTATTTATTTATTTATTTATTTATTTATTTATTTATTTATTTATGTATGTATTCATTTAATTATGCATGAATGTATTTATTTATTTATGTATTGGTTTATTTATGTATTTATTTATTTATTTATGTATTTATTTGTTTTATTTTTTGTATTTGTACTTATGTATGTATTTATTTATTCATGCATGTATAGATTTATTTATTTGAGTATTTATGTACTGTATTTTATTTATTTATTTATATACATTTATTTATTTATTTATTTATTTATTTATTTATTTATTTATGTAGTTTATTTGTTTGTTTGTTAATTTATTTATTAATGTATATGTTTGTTTGTTAGTTTTATTTATTTATTTATTTATTTATTTATTTATTTATTTATTTATTCATTCATTCATAATTTAAAATTCATAATTATTTATAAATAATTAATAATTAGGAGTATTTTATTTTATTGCTATTTTTTGCAAAAATCTTGTGAGTGTGTGTGTTTGTGTGTGTTTTTTCAGCTTCACACACAAAGCAGCAGCAATGGCATCAAAATTTAGCTAACTTTAATTGATTAAAAATGCACATTAATTGTTAACATGTTAAATTATAACGAAACTATAATAGCCTAAAATCCTTCACAACCCCATTACAAATTCTCAATGACTGAATACCCTAGCGTACCATTAAACATTTAACAAGCTTTTATCTTCATTTTCACATTTTGGATTGCAGTGATGTGAATGTAGCTTTATAATCAAGCATTTTCAGCATCTCTGTTCACCTGATTGAGTCGTGTATTAGTTTAAATGACTGAATTAGTGTGCGAAATCCTCATTGTAATGCCACATTCAATATATTCAATGCGTGCATACTCCAATAGAGCGCAACAATATCGGTCAAAGCCACATGAATGCAAATGATGCATGTTTTTACAAAACCACTGAAAATGAAGAAAGAAACCGATGAATGGGTGTTAAGTTTAAATATATGTATTCACTGCATATATGTAAACTCTGATGATTAATTAATAGTTTACCCTGAGGGTCTGTACAGGGTGTCAGTAAAATTCACAGCGCTGTTAAAAATCTAAAGATGGCCCGCTCACTCAACAAGCAGCTGCTTTATTTGATGTTTTATACTGCTTCATTAAAATCATTTGAGTTAGGTGGACTTGAAGTGTTTTGACAACCCTGTAAGAGGTCTTCAAGATAATTCTATTTGTAGTAAGTCACTGCAGGTGAAAGTGAGTGTATATTATTATATTATAGGAGATATAAATCATCAAACTGCCCTGCTGATTGATTGCATTTAAGAATTGCTCTTTTTTGTAATAGAAGTTTTTTAAAATAGCGTGTTTGACTATGCAAATGATGCATTAATTAATGAAATATGCACTCCTTTGCATGCATTACTAGAACAAAAATCTGAACTTTGAATGAAGTCGGGTTCAGAATAAATTTATAGACATTAAAGCATTAAATCCAAGTGTCCACTTTTGCTTTTTAACATGTTACTTTAAAAAAAGGTGTTAAAAATCTAAAGTAAAGTTGTAATTGTCATCTATTTAAATATCAAACAACACAATCTAAAGTAATCTAAATTTTAACACAATGCTGTTGAATAGGTAATACACCCAATGCTTTGAAGGATTAATGGTCAAAATATAAAGGTATAACATGATAATTAACTATCATATTACAGTCAAAGGTTTTTGCTGAAGGGATTTTGCAAATCTCTGTTATCACTAAGTCTCAACAATGATATTTAAATTGCTTTGAAGTCTAAAATCAGGCATATTTTGTATGAACAGATCCCTGTTAAAACCTCATTCATTAATTAGTTTTCTTTTCAGCTTAGTCACTTCATTAATCAGAGGATACCATAGCAGAATGAACCACCAACTTATTATCCAGCATTTACGCAGTGGATGCCTTTTCAGCTGCAACCCAACACTGGGAAACACCCATTCACTAATACATTCACACAGACTACGGACAGTTTTGTTTATTCACCTATACAGCATGTCTTTGGACTGTGGGGAAAACCGGAGGACCCGGTTGTGAAGTGATCGTGCTGCGCTATTTAGAATAAAATATTTATAAAATGATACAATATTATTATAATTATAAATATAATTAATAATAATAATAATAATAATAATAATAATAATAATAATAATAATTATTATTATTATTATTATTATTATTATTATTAATATTATTGTCATTATTATTATTATTATTATTATTATTATATAATTATATTGAAATTAAAATGTACATACACAAATTGATAGTGTAAAAATATTGATAGTAAAAATATATAATGTATAGTATAGAATATATAATTATTATATAATAAAAACAAAAATACATATATATATATATATTTTTTTTTTCTTTTTTTTTCTATTATTATTGAATTAAACTCAAACTATACTTTCACAAATGTATCAAGTATAATAATAATAATAATATTAATGATAATAATAATAGTATATAATAACCATTAATATTTACTTTTGGGTGTTTTCTATGTTTACGTTTATGTTTTCTATTGTTATTATTAATATTATTATTTGTAGTAGTAGTATTATTAGTGTTATTATTGTAATGAAACTTTAAATATACATTCACAATCTGATCAAGTGTAGTAATAATAATAATAATAATAATAATATAAAGAAAACATCCAAAAATGCATATATTATTCGTTATTATATACTACTATTATTAATAATATTATTACTACACTTGATCAATTTGTGAATGTATATTTTAAGTTTCAATCAAATAATAATAATAAATAATATGTACTTTTGGATGTTTTCTTTATTATATTATAATTATTTGTTGTTATTATTGTTATTATTATTATTATTACTATTATTATTAATTTATTATATAATTGCATTGTTATTAAAATGTACATACACAAATTAATAAATGCTGGAAGGGCATATTATGATATAAAATATATTTGCAAATTGGTCAAGTATACAATAATAATAAAAACAAAGTTAGTTTTTTATGTTACAAAAAAAAAGCCAAAATGCCCCAAATCTAATAAAAAATAAATAAATAAATAAAAATTTTTTTAAAAAAGACAGTTGATTAAAAAAGCAGAAGCAGAATTTAAGCAATCAGGCAGAAAAGAAAAATGTCTTAATAGATTTTTGTATGTTTAATATTTCAGCACCAAGTATTGCTGTTCTTTTCAATAATGCATAAAGGCCCGTTTTTTCTTTTGATTTACTAAGTGTGTTGATAATTTCACTGATGATATTTAGCACAGTGTTTTCTTGACTAAATGCATGAAGAGCATGAGGTGGAGGGAAATAACAGATTGCATGAAGTGTTTGCCAGTTCAGTGGTGTGTGTAAGTCTCTATCGTCCACACACAGGTCAGGGGTTGAAAATAAGCAGAAGACACATATTTTTCCACATTTTATCCTTTTAGGCACTAATTAAGTCAATGTTTTGACCTTTTTTTCAAAGTACTTTTGCTCAAAGTGCAAACATTTTGATGCTTGACTGGCTGCTTGGTCTGTTTTAGAAATATTGTAATGTGAACTATCTGTATAATGTGAATAATCATATATATGTATTTGCATATGATATACTAAGACTATTTTAAAGTGGATCTATTATGGAAAAATCTGTTTTATAAGAGGTTTAAACACAGATGTGTGGCATTGGCCAGTAATTAAAACCATCCTGTTATTTTGTTCATTCATTTTCTTTCAGCTAAGTCTCTTATTTATCAGGGCTCACCACAGCGGAATGAATCGCCAACTATTCCAGCATACGTTTTATGCAGCGGATGCCCTTCTAACTGCAACCCACTGCTGGGAAACACCCACACACTCGCATTTACATGCCAATTTAGTCCATCCAAATCACCTACAGCGCATGCCTTTGGACTGTGGGGGAAACCAAAGCACCCGGAAGAAATCCACGCCAGCAGAGAGTACATGCAAACTCAACACAAATGCCAACTGACCCATCTGGGACTCGAACCAGTGACCTTCTTGCTGTGAGGCGGCAGTGCTAACCACTGAGCCACCGTGCCCAATCCTCCGTTAATTTTCATTTTTCAGTCATCTTCTTTTTAATTCTTCCCACATGCTAAAAATCAAGCGCGCAGACAACCTCATTGCCTGTATTAAAAATACATTAAGCATGCCATCGCTTGTCGGATACACTTGCGCATGTCCTCTGACTTCTGGCAAAAGCTGAAAGCATCTGGTGTTTCAATTTTAAAACCTGCTACAAGAGTAAAGAATTAAACCAGAAGCCACAGAGCTCCACATCACGACAAAAATAAAGACTAAACCTCAACTAATGCACGTGAATTGACAGCATCCTCATTGTCTCCCTTTTGCTTTGTTGATGCAAGTACATAGTGTTGTCTTGGCAGAAGGTGTGCTTTGGCTGTGTTTTTGCACCCGTTTTCCAGGTTTCCAAACCACACGCTGTTTTCCCCGTGCGGGCTCACATTCAGATGCTTCGAAAATTCACGACGGACAACTGAATGCGTTTCATTTCCTCTAACACTTCCTTCCCTTTTCTTCTTTTAGCCTTGAAGTGGGTTGGAAAATGCTGCTGTCTATAGTGTGTCAAGTCTCCTCCGGAACATTCAGTTTATCAGGCTAATATATATATAATTTATCTATAATATAATTTTTTTAGCTATTCTAATGCAGTGTTTCTCAACCACGTTTCTGAAGGACCACCATCTGTGCACATTTACCATGTGTCCTTAACCAAACACACCTGATTTAGATCATCAGCTCATTAGCAGAGACTGAAAGACCTGTAATGGGTGTGACAGACAAAGGAGGCATCCGAAATATGCAGTGCTGGTTGTCCTCCAGGTGGTTGAGAAACACTCTAGTGGATATTGGCCATCCAAGTATTCTGATATTCCGATCATTAACAACAGCTATCATCATCATCATCATCATCATCTTATTGTTATTAAAGCTGGACATTTATGACATTTAGTATATCACTTTTTCCAAATTTATTGTCATAACATTTATAATCAGAATATGTTGTTGTTATTGTTTATTATTATTATTATTATTATTATTATTATTATTTATTAATGTTTTTTGTGATTATTATTATTAAAATATATTGTATTGTTTAATTTTATATATTTATTATTATTATTATTATTATTATTATTATTATTATTATTATTATTATTATTATTACAAATATTATTGCAATTTGTTGTCACTGAAATTTTAACCATCAAATACTTTTCATTTATAGCTTTTATACTATTGTTATGTGTAATTAGTATTACTTAATTATTCATTTATAATATTATTATTATGACAGTTGTAAAATTATGTGTTTATTTATTAACTAATGTTTTCTTGTCACTGCAAGATTCTGTCATTCAAATACTTTTAATTTATAGCAGTAGAGACACTTGCATTATTATTATTATTAATATTATTATTATTATTATTTATTAGTTTTGTGATTATTATAAAATATTTTATTGTGTAATTCATCCTATTGTTATTATTATTATTATTATTATTATTATTATTATTAGTAGTAGTAGTAGTAGTAGTAGTAATAGTATTAGTAGTATTTAGTATAATTAATAGTTTTTGTGATTATTATTAATAAATTATTATTTTGTTTAATTTCTCTTAGTTATTATTATTATTATTATTATTTTTATTTATTATTATTTATTAATAGTTTTGTGATTATTAATAATAAATTATGATATTGTTTAATTAATTATTTATTATTATTATTATTATTTAATAATAGTTTTTGTGATTATTATTATTAATAAATTATTATATTGTTTAATTCATATTATTATTATTTAATTATTATTAATATTATTATTATTATTATTATTATTATTATTACAATAAAGCTGTGAAATTACGTGTTTAGTTATTATTGTTTTCTTCACACTGAAATTCTAACAATCAAATACTTTTATCAAATACTTTTCATTTATAGCAGTAGAGACGCTTGCATTATTATTATTATTATTATTATTATTATTATTATTAAATTTCTTCTGCAAAAACCTTTGACTACATTAAAAAGGAATGTTGAACCCGGCTTTATTCAGAGTTCAGCTTGTAGAATATGTGCATATTTATTCTGAAACAGTGGAGTTTGCTGTAGTTCAACTCTTCATCACATTCCTAAACTCACATATTTTGCCCTTAAATTCTAAAAATGAAGTGCTTGCACCATGTGATTCACCACACTATTATGAGTTTGCCCATTCAGTCGTCTCAGTATGGCCTTGTCCTTTCTCTTCGCTGAGGGCCAAGGTTACTTTGCTTTGACTGCTCTGGATTGCGTGACTCTCGTCATCTGACGCACTTCATCATTTCATTCACTTCTCTTTTTTTTTTTCTTCTTCTTGTCGTTGCCTCTGAATGTCTTTCTGCTGACCTGCAAAACTGTATCGAGGGCTGAAAGTCAAGGTTTATCTCAGGAGAGGGAAAAGGGAAGACAGACTGATTGATCTCGCAGAATAACCACCAATATCAACCACTGTATGTTCATGTTCCTCAAAACTGCATGACAGTAAAAACACATACGCTTGTAAAAACAGGAGGTTTAGACATGTTCACCAAGATGAGAAAGTTAGTTCACCCAGAAATAAGAACGCTGTCATTATGCAATTTCACTTTTTCCAAGCCTTTGTATTTTTGTGCGGTTGTTTTTTTCTGTTAAACACAAAAGAAGATAGTTTGAAGAATGTTGGTTGCTATTGACTTTCATAGTATTTTTCCTACTATGAAAGTCAGTGCTTACTGGAAAACTTCCAAATGTCTTCTTTTGCCCACAACAGAACTTATAAAACTTATAAAACTACTCGAAAGTAAGTAAATACTGAGTAAATGTTCATTTTTGGGTGAACAATCGGTTGAAGAGTGCTGTTCTGATTTGTTTTCTATTTCATTATTAACCATATCACCATTATTGAATAATAATGATGTGATAATAAATGAATAATAATGATAATTATTATTGCAATCCATGCAAAAACCACAAGATGTGCACATTTGGTCAAATCGCTTAAAGTTAGTAAACCAGTTGCTTTAATAAATGTTTATATGTGTCTTTGCAAAGTTATCTGTGTGATTATATTCAAGACAGCATTTCAAAAGCTCTTCAATCATTTAAACAGGTTTTTGCTCATAGATGTCTGGATTGTTTTGTATTTATGTGCGATGCATATTAATTAATCTGTTGTAAAATAAACACAAAACATTTTAGATATAAATGCGAAAAATATGCATTTTGGAACTCAAAGTCATATATTGGAAAAAATTTGTCATGTATGCAAATCTTGCACACTGATTCTGATGCATATTAAATAATCCGTTTAGAATATTATTCGGATATGAATGCAAAAAAATGCATATTAATAATTTCGAAATTCTTTCTAAATTCAAACGTGTACGCATACAGAAATTTTGGACTTCATATTTAAATCCAAAAAAAATTACCACGTGCACAAAGCTTGCACACTGAGTGCATAAACGAAAAACATTTTGGATATGAAGACAAAAAACATGCAAAATAGCAAAACATTTGGAATATGATTACTACAAATACACATACAAAAATCTGGAGCTTCATATCCGAAAAGTTCATCATAGACAAACCTTGCACGCTGAGCCGATGCTTATTAAATAACCTGCTGCAAAAAATGCAAAACATTTTGGATATGAATATGTAAAAGATGCATACAAAAATGTTGAAATTGATATTCACATCTAAAAAGTGAATCACGTACATAAACTTTGCAAACTGAGTCCGATGCATATTAATTAACCCATTACAGGAAAAAAACTCAAAATGTTTAGTATACGAGTGCGAAAAATGCACATGCAAATACTGCAAAGTTTGTTTATTGGAAAAATTTGTCATGTGCACAAACCTTGCACACTTAATTCGATACTGATGATTAATTAATCTGTTGCAAAACAAAAAAAAAGCAAAGCATTCCTGATATACATACAAAAAATGCATAAGAAAAGTATATGCACAGGAAAAATTCAGACTTCGCAGTGTGCGAATTTGCATTAAATCAGCTATTGGACATGCGTATGCACACTTTTGCATTCCACATTGCTGTATGAGGACATAGGAACATACTAAAATGAATGAGCCCTTATTAGACAGCATATGCATGCTACTTAAATCTTGCAATCATCCTGCCAAAGCCTATATTTAATGTTACCAATGTATGCAGCTCTCCACAGGTTTCATAAGCATGCTTGCGTCTCACTCTAAACACCCTGAAAATGTGGCTGCTTTATGTTCAGGAGGCATCTATAAAAAGATCCTGCTTCTGAGTCAGTGTGGGGAAAAAAAATCAATCCGAGTAGGTGGGAATCGATGTTTACAGCATTTCCATTTGGGTCCGGGAATATCCATCTTCTTGGAAACCAAAAAATTCATAAGAAGCTGTGAACTGGAAGGATGTGATGCTTTTTGTTGTAGTTTCTGTTCTGCTTCTCCAGTGCAAACTGTGGCATCAATAATGGTTCAGTGAGTCGCTGACATACAGCATTAATGGAGCATGGTAATCCTGCGCATAATTTGACTTATTTGTAATGTGAGAAGCTGTTGGCTTTCTTGAAGTGTTGCCTGGCAACCCGTTTTACATTTAATATATGGAAAATAATAATAATAATACCAAGAATAAAATCAGTCTGTTCAAATATAATTGAGGTACTTTTTAGTGAGAAATTTGTCCTGTATACTTCCTTAATTAGCTTAAAAAAATGGCTAGAATGAATGTGATGAAGTCATCTTACATGTGAAGAAGCAATTAAAGAGACAATCTACTACTCCTGTAAAGTTAAACAGTTTTTTAATCCATTCGGCCAATTTCTGGATCTAACAAGAGCACTTTTAGCTTAGCTTAGCATAGATAATTGAATCAGATTAGACCATTAGCCTCTCACTCGAAAGTTGCCAAAGACATTCAATAATTTTCCTATTTAAAGCTTCACTCTTTTATAGTTATAGTTATGGTTGGAAAGTATAAAAGCTGCTATTTTTTTATTGGCTGATATGGCGAGGAGCAAGAAGGTCGCTGGTTCGAGCCTCGGCTGGGTCAGTTGGGATTTCTAAAGTTTGCATGTTCTCCCTGAGTTTGTGTGGGTTTCCTCCAGGTGCTCTGATTTCCCCCACAAGCCCAAATACATGTACTATAGGTGAATAGGGAAAGCTAAAATTGTCCATAGTGTATGTGTGTGACTGCAAGAGTGTATGGGTGCTTTCCTGTGTTAGACTGCAGGCTGGAAGGGCATCCGCTGCTTAAAACAAATGCTGGATAAGTTGGCTGTGGCGACCCCTGATTGATAAAGGGACTCAGCCGAAAAGAAAATGAATGAATAAATGAATTATTTATAGTCTTTGGTCATTTTTGTGAGATGCTAATGGTCTAATCTGATTAAATGACCTATGCTAAGCTAAGCTAAAAGTGCTCCCGTCTGACCTGGAGATTGGCTGAATGTATTCCAAACATGTAAAACTCAAGGTCTAACCCTACACTATTTTTATAATAATGTTTTTATATGTTCATTCATTCATTTTCCTTCGGCTTAGTCTCCATTTCAGAGGTCACCACAGTGGAATGAACCACCTGTTATTATGTTACTTGAACTTATTTTATTAATTTAATCAGGTTTAAGGGTTTTTAAGTTATACTCAAGTTGAGCTTGCTATATTTAGTCTGTTTATTTGAAGTTCAGATGATTTAACAAAAAAGATTATGCTGCAGGCAGCATGGTGGCGAGTGGGTAGCACAATCGCCTCACAGCAAGAAGGTTGCTGGCTCGAACCCCGGCTGAGTTAGTTGGCACTTCTCTGTGGAGTTTGCATGTTCTGCCCATGTTCGTGTGCGTTTCTTCCAGATGCTCCGGTCTTCCCCACAGTACAAAGACATGTGCTGTAGGTGAATTGGGTAAGCTAAAATTGGCCGTAGTATATCTGTGTGAATGCAAGAGTGTATGGGTGTTTCTCAGAGTTGGGTTGCGGTTGGAAGGGCATCTGCTGCGTAAAACATATGCTGGAAAAGTTGGTGGTTCATCCCGCTGTGGTGCCTCCTGTTTAATAAAGGGACTAAGGCGAAAAGAAAATTAATGAATTATTGATTAATTATTTATCTTTGGTCATTTTTGAGCGATGCTAATGGTCTAATCCGATTTAATGATCTATGCTAAGCTAAGCTAAAAGTGCTCTCGTTAGACCTGGAAATTGGCTAAATGTATTTAAAAAAACGTTACACTGTAATGATTTTGTTCATTCATTAATTTTCCTTCAACTTAGGCTCTATTTCAGATGTCGCCACAGCAGAATGAACCGCCTGTTATTATGTCTATTTATTCATTCATTTTCTTTTTGGCTTAGTCCCTTTATTAATCCGGGGTCGCCACAGTGGAATGAACTGACAACTGATCCAGCACGTATTTACACAGCGGATGCCCTTCTAGCCGCAACCCATCTCTGGGAAACTGTATGTTATTTGAACTTTTTTTTTATAAAGTTGATCAGGTTTCAATATTTTGAGTTATACTCAAGTAAACCTAAACTTAATATTTTAGTCTGTTAAATTGAAGTTCAGATGATTTTAAAAAAATTAAGCTGCAATAATATTTTTGCAGTCGAGGTGAGGAATATTTATTGTAAAAAATGTTGCCTAGTATCAAAAAAGTAGAGTTTTTTAAACTGAATAATGCGAGCATGAATAAAACGAAGTGAAAAGTATATTATAGTTGCGGTAGTAAAATTGGTTTAACTTGGAAACCCGTGGGGGATTTTACCAGGGGAACTGAGATGTTATTGGCATCACTCTTGCTCTTTGGAAATGTTTTTAGACTTCTTCATTTTGTGGAGACAGACTATGTTATGCCACGGACACGTCCATGTTGCATCCATGCACACCAAATCCTGCGCACCACATGCACAGGATTCCGGACGTCCTGTCGAAATACAGCTGTTTTTTATTTATGTGTATGAAAAGCGAGCCGAAAATAGAACAAGGAGCCCATTGAGTGTGTGATCCGCAGCAGCACCTGTGCTTCAGCACTTATAGATGTGGATCTGCTGTAGGCGTCCTGCGTCTGTTAGGCTTCCTCCAGAGCTTAAAGAGCCTATTTACTGTTCACACACCACTGGCACAATGCGTATGGAGAGCCTTTCCTCTTCGCAGCTGTGTGTGTGCATGTGTGTGTGTGTGTGTGTTTATGAAGGCTTTGTAAAGAAGCAATCTGGCAACTTTCAGACATTCATTTAATGGAGTATGTCAATTATAAGAACCATAACCAACGTCTGTTGTATCTGTTGATTTTTTTTAATTACTTAGATTTAACCCAATAATTCAAAAATTGAGAATGTACTGTTATTAAAACTGTATTTATACACTACCTGAGAAAAAGTATTGACGTCGATCCCAGTTATAAGAGCAGCAAATAATAACTTGGCTTCTAGTTGATCATTTGGAAAAGTGACAGAAGGTTGATCTGTTGAACTGCATCCCAATCATGACAAATACTGCAGAAGACCTATTGGAACCTGCATAGACCCAAGATTCTCACAGAAGTTTGGTGTAGGAAAATGATTTGGGTTTATGTTCAGTATGGGGGGTGTGAGGGATCTGCAGAGTGAATAGAGACATCAACAGCCTATCAAGACATTTGTGCTGCCCATTACATTACAAACCATAGGAGAGGGCAAATTCTTCAGCAGCATAGCGCTCCTCATACTGCCTCCACATCAAAGCTCCTGAAAGCAAAAAAAGGTCAAGGTGCTGCAGGATTGGCCAGCCCAGTCACCAGAGATAAACATTATTGAGCATGTCTGGGGTAAGATGGAGGCATTGAAGATGAATCCAAAGAATCTTCAAGTCCTGCAAGAACACTTTCTTTGCCATTCCAGATGACTTTATTAATAAGTGATTTGAGTCATTGCAGAGATGTATGGATGCAGTCCTCTAAGCTCATGGGAGTCATACACAATATTCATTATTTTTCCACTGCAGCATGACTTTATATTCTATATATATATATCTGTGTATTATTTATGTGACAGGACTTTTGTCTAAGCAAAGTCAGACCTTACTGTATAAATTAACAAATTAAAAATCAAGGCATGATCATGTTTTATTTTGGTAAAATAAGCGTAATCTAGAGGCCTTTGCCTTTCATACGTCCACTTCTGATGCCAAATGATCAACTAGAAGTCAAGTTATTATTTGTTGTTCCTAAAACTTGGATAGACAACAAGATTTTTGTCAGCTAGTTTTAGAAAATCTTTTATTTATTTATTTATTTATTTATTTATTTATGTATTTATTTATTTATTTATTTGTTTGTTTGTTTGTTTGTTTGTTTATTTATTTATGTGTTTACTTATTTTTTATTTTTACTTGTTATGAGTGAAAGATAAATTTTTAAACTACTTAAATTTTAAATTACTATACATATAACTATTTTTATATATATCTTTGACAAGATATTTTTCAAGACACTTCTATACAGCTTAAAGTGACATTTAAAGGCTTAACTAGGTTAATTAGGTTAACTAGGCAGGTTAGGGTAATTAGGCAATTTATTGTATAATGATGGTTTGTTCTGTAGACAATCAAAAAAGATCTTAAAGGGGCTAATAATTTTGTCCTTTAAATGTTTTTAAAAAAAATTATAACTGCTTTTATTCTAGCCGAAATAAAACGTTTTTCCAGAAGAAAAAATATCATCAGACATACCGTGAAAATATCCTTGTTCTGTTAGACATAATTTGGGAAATATTAAATATAGAAAATAAAATTCAGAGGGGGGCTAATAATTCTGACTTCAACTGTAAATAAATTAGTTTACATATATAGATTTTACTGAAATATTGCAAATATGGTTTGATTTTTTTTAACCAGAGCTGTGTGCATAAGGAAATTAATCTTGCTGTTGAATCATTATAGTCACTTATGTGCAGTTGTTGATAATTTTCTTTTTACTTTCGTCATTTCTGCATTGTATTTATGTTAATGTATTGTTTAGGATGACAGAGTTTGCAAGTGTGCAAAATTAAGCCAGCACTAATGACTAATGTAAATGTCTCTGGTTGGCCACAGAGTTCATGCACTGAAGCATTTCCTAGTCAACACTTCGTTGGTATAAATAATATAAGCATGTCATTTGGGATGCACCTATATATTTGTCAATGAACAAGTGACATCCAACATCCGTCATCGGAAACAGGACTCACGACCTGATGGCCTGCTGGCAAAAATAACATGTCAGCCGGCACCAGCCTGAAGGTTATGTCACTAGATCTGTGATGTCAGACGGTTCATGTGTGCCAGGCAGGCCATTAAGATGCCACATGAAGACAAAAAAAAAAATGTATCAACAACAGGAGCAATTTTCCACTCCGAAAAGCAGATAGAGCAGCGTTTTTAAGCAGCGTGAGGAAAACAAATGAAGCCAGTCAGGATTATTTACGGTCTCATTGGCAGGTTTGTGCGTCTGCACCTTTGTTAAAGTGAGTCTTCTGAGGTTATGAGTGCATTCTGCCGTATAAAAACCTCTCGCTCTCAGATGCCGTTGTTATTATTGTTGCTTATGACCAGAGAAACCGTCGCCACACACATCGACACGTGTGTAAAAATAAGGTAGACATCTTTGACTGTCAGTATTTTTGGAGAAGCTTCGTCTTCCTCCTGTTGCTCAGGCTTGCTTATTCTCACCAATTATTCCGAGCTGCATTTCATACACTGGGAAAGACTGACAGACTGACAGAGTTTATATTTCACTGGAAATGACCTTTGACACTGATGATATCTGTTTTTTTTCTGTTTTTTTTCCTGCATTAGACATTATTTGCTGGCCACTCAAAGTGTGAAAGGAAGTATTTTATTTGCTTGTCTGTTTAGGTGTTTATTTAAGGATATGTTGTAACTTAAATCATTAAAAGTGACATTTTTAAGAATGTCTTTTTTTTTTTATTGGCAGTTTGACAATGATATTCACCTTATTCTTTCCATACGAGGGGGCGCAGAATCTTCTTGGCGCGAGACATCCGGTCTCATTCACTTCCATTCATTTTTAGACATTAAAAACAGCTTGTTTTGCTGCTTAATGTTGCAAACTGATGTTTTCTTATTTTATTATTCTACTTTGTCTGTATAGTCAAGCAAACACTTGTTTGTAGAGCAAGTAGTTTGCCATTTTTCCTGCAATTTTATTATTCCTAATCATTTCTTCCAACTGAATCAGAAGTTCTAAAACAATCACAGAAACGAGTGCACTTCCACATTACAAAATAAAGTCAATAGAGTATATTCAACGCAATCTAATCAAACTTTTTGGTTTAGTGGCTAATTTGTATGAATTCGTACGATTTAATATGTACAATTTAGTACGATTTGCTCATCAAAGACCCCAGAGGAACGTGTGTGTTGACGAAGTAAAAGCAGAGCAGATAAGGCTTCAATCAGATGTGCTGAGGGTTTCTGGCATGTTGTCCACATGTTCGCATGGACAGAGGAAAGAACAAAGAGAGCAGCTTTACTCATCCTCCATCCGTCTTCATGCCCACATTTGAACGTACTGAGATCAGACTCCAGATCTAGCAGATATTGATTGAGGGTTGCCAAAAAACACACACCATTTCAAATGCACTTTTGTTTTAAAGAGTGCGATAATTATTCCCTGTGGATTTAAAAAACATACACTGTTAGTTCTCTGTATTTTGCTGCAACTTTGTTTTATTTCATTTTATTTTATTTTGTATTTCATTTTATTTTATTGTGTTTTATCTTGTTTATTTTATTTTTATTTTATTTTATTTTATTTTATTTTTAGTTTATTTTATTTTTTAATTTAATTTAATTTAATTTAATTTAATTTAATTTAATTTAATTGTGTCTTATTTTATTTTATTTATTTTAATTGGGTTTATTTTATTTTATTGTGTTTTATAGCATATTATTTTTATTTTATTGCATTTTATTTTATTTAATTGTTTTGCATTTAATTTTATTTTTAGTTTATCTGATTTTATTTTACTGTTTTGCATTAAATTAAATTTTTATTTCATTTTCATTGCATTTAGTTTTATTGCATTTAAATTAATTTTATTGCATTTTATTTTATTTAATTGTTTTGCGTTTTATAGCATATTGTTTTTATTTTAGTGCATTTTAATTAATTAAATTGTTTTGCATTTAATTTTATTTAACTTTTTTAATGTTATTGCATTTTATTTTATTGTTTGCAGTTTATTTTATTTTATTTTTGCTTGTTTGTTTGTTTATTAAAGGCAAAGTATGTAAGTTTCGTCTCTAGAGGGCGCATATTCACAACAAACATAGGTATATTTCGATGTAGCTGTGGAATCATGGGAGTTGTAGTCAAAATTGTATTGTTTAAAAAAATGCAGTAAAGTTGTAGTTTTCATGAGCACTTACAGCATGTCAAACCTTATTCTCATGATAGTATGAGGCAGAGTAATACTAGAAGCATTTGGGATTATGTAAGTAAAACATTTGAGATAATGTAAGTACGTACTTTATAACACTGTTCTACTGGTAAATATTTTAACATGTCATGCCATTAACTGAGATCAACAGAACGATGCTAATAATAAGTAAAAGACACAAAAATGTAAGATTTTGTTGCATTAAAATATCCCAAAAACCACTTAAATAATGACATTTTCACAAATATCCCTTAATATTTGTTTACAATAAAATAATGACAAGCATTAAAAACAAAGCCATCAATCCTCATTAAACAATAATAATTCAATGACAGCAGAAAACCAAGCAATCCACCATAATCATTGTCTATTTTACAGCTCTTTTAAGCTAGTCAATCATCCATTTAAGCTTTTTTATTGAGTGAAATTGTGTCTTAAATGATGTGTTAATCATGCGGCCCAATCTAGACACTTGAAATATTGCAGAACAAGACAGAGAAACTCTCAGACTTGAACTTTCCGGCGTGTGTTTAGTATTCAGGACTGGTCAGACCTTGTTTTTGGGATTCAGCCTCTTGCACGGTGGTCTCTCCTGTGACAATGACACACAGTTTCTTCTTTCAGACCGATGCAAGTAGTTTGACATCGTCCGCAACCAACACATGCATGACAGATCTGTTAGCTTTGAGGATTTAGAAACGATTGTAATGTCATGGATGCTCTGTGGAGCATTTTTGTCAAATTTATGCGATCTTTAAAGTACTTGAATTTGATTGGCCGAGATGCTTTACTGTGCTGTGGGGTGTTTCACCAGTAGGTGGCGACAAAGTCTTTTAATGAGTGATGCAATAAATAATTTAATTATTTATTCAAGTGTACAACTTAGAAAATTCACCTTTTACACTGCCCTTTTTTGGGTGAGTCGTTGAATTATTCGCTAATTTGATTCATTTATGATTTGTTTAAAACTTGTTTAGCTGTTCAAGTGAGCCATATGTCAAATTTGATAGGATTTAAGAGAAAACATAAAAATGTATAAATAAGTAAATAATAAAATGTTTATTATGAATAAAAAAGTACATACTAATGTTAACAGTAATATTAATAATAAAAAAGATTATACTAATGCAGGGCTTTTAGGGTGAGTCATTGAATTGTTCACTCATTTGATTAAATGTAAATAAATTATTGACTTAACTGATTTGTTCAAAACAATGATTCAGGACTAAACAAGTGAAGCACTGAATCATTCCCTGATGTGTTGTCAATTCAGATTTTAAAAAGAAAAACATAAACTGTAAAAAATAAATAAATACATGTTTATAATTAATAAATAAGTGTTTGCTAATGCTAATAGTAATAAAAATCATGAAAAATTCTATGCATGTTAATGCAGGGTTTTTAGAGTGAGTCATTGAATTGTTGGTTGTAATAAATAAAAAATTAGATACTAATGCTTATAGAGCCTGATGCTAATTAAAAAATATTCTAATGCAATATATACATTTTAAAATAATTTAAATAAATGTCTAAGTGAATAATTATTATCATATTTTAATTGATGTATTATATATGAAATATAAATTATATATATATATATATATATATATATATATATATATATATATATATATATATATATATATATATATATATATATATATATATATAGGTAATATTTTAATTAATGTATTATATATGAAATATATATAAATATATATGTAATTATTTACAGGCAATTAAAAAGCTGTTTGTTTGTTTGTTTTTTATAAATTTTTCCCTAAACTTATTTATTTTAGGACAGCATATTTAACTTTGTCATCACAATTTCATTTCTACTTTTAATCTGTTTATTTTCTTACTGTAATGCGTAAAATAAACCATTTGTCTTACTCTCATCCTATCACTTGTGCCTCATTTAATGGTTTATCCAGAACATCCCATCCTTGTAATTTGTATCATATTCTGAATTATGTTATTAAACATGTGACCAAGGTATTAAAATGTGTGATTTCTGCTTTCACAGCAGCTTGGATGGAACAAATGTAGACATTTTCACTTTGACTGTGAACCTACCACAACACCTTGACTTTCCTTTAGTCTTTCCTTAACAGCTTTACAGACGGTGCACATGCGAAAGCCATAATCAAAGTAGGACATAAATTCCAAGCGAGACTGAATATCACTCTCCAAATTAATGTTTCAGTCTCTGCTGAAAAACACGAGTGACTCAGTTGTAGATGCTCTGTACTCATAGATTTTTCATACAGGAAACAGAGGCAGGCTGCAGCATTGGATTAGTGCAGATTATTAGATTGAAAATTCAGATACAATCTACAATAGATTTACCAGAGCCCTTCCACCCTCATCATTTGTCTCATGCACACACATTCATGTGTTTAATGCAGACAATACACTGTATGACTGAAGGTTAGGGTTGAATATTTGCATGTTTTGTAATATTATAACTTTCTTATTGTTGCTGGTATAATATATAAGACGTGATGCATTTTTTGCATGTATTTACAGGATCTGTATCGTGTGCTGGACTGGCAAAACAAAAAAGGAAAAAGCTATTAATGATACTTAAAAAAAAATTTAAAATGCAGACAGAATCTGCTGACTTTTTTTTTGCAATTTATGCACAGAATATTGCAAAAGATCTGTGCATGTATGAGGAATGATTTAGGGAGTATCTTTACCAAAAACTTAATATGTGAAATAATAAAAAAGAATGACATTTTTTTTACTTTTTTTTTTAAATGTTTGCAATGCATCATATAATAATCTCATATAAAATTTCATATAATATATCTAATAAAAGACAGAAATATTACTTATTAAACTGTATCGTAAACAAATGTAATTAATTTTTATATTCATTCATTCATTCATTCATTCATTTTCTTGTCGGCTTAGTCCCTTTATTAATTTGGGATCGCCACAGCGGAATAAACTGCCAACTTATCCAGCACGTTTTTATGCAGCGGATGCCCTTCCAGCCGCAACCCATCTCTGGGAAACATCCACACACACATTCACACACACACTCATACACTACGGACAATTTAGCCTACCCAATTCACCTGTACCGCATGTCTTTGGACTGTGGGGGAAACCAGAGCACGCAGAGGAAACCCACATGAACGCAGGGAGAACCATTTTTATATTAGTCAAAGGAAATCAATCAAAACATCTGCATAAATATACATTAACAAACGTTTACACAAGTCAATAAATGGGCTCAATGTTGGGCTAAAAATCTGTGGATTTCTGTGCACGCAGATTCTGCGAGGGCCTACTAATAAGACATAAATTAAAACACTTGCAATACAAATAGCTAACCTTTAGGAAGAAAAACATAATGACAATTGAGTGAATGCACTTAAAATAAAATAATATAAATGGGTTCACTTGGAATAAACAAATTTAGCATTCATGTTTTTTAATTTAATATTTAAATACAGTTGAAGTCAGCATTATTAGCTCCCCTGTTGCTTTTTTTTATATTTCCCATATTATATTTAACAGAGCAAGGGAATTTTTACAGCATGTCTGATAATGTTGTTTCTTCTGGAGAAAGTCTTATTTGTTTTATTTCGGCTAAAATAAAAGCAGTTATTAATTTTTTAAACACCATTTTAAGGCCAAAATTATTAGCCCCTTTTAGCTAACTTTTTTTTTCTACAGTCTACAGAACAAACCATCATTATAAAATAACTTGCCTAATAACCCTAACCTGTTAACCTAATTAACCTAGTTAAGCCTTTAAATGTCACTTTAAGCTGCATAGAAGTGTCTTGAAAAATATCTAGTCAAATATTATTTACTGTCATCATGGAAAAGATAAAACAAATCAGTTATTAGAGACGAGTTATTAAAACTATAATGTTTAGAAATGTGTCCAAGAAATCTGCTCTCTGTTGAACAGAAATAGGGGAAAAAAATAAACAGCGCCGCTGGAAAGGCATCCGCCGCGTTAAACATATGCTGGATAAGTTGGCGGTTCATTCCGCTGTGGCAACCCCAGATTAATAAAGGGACTAAACCGAAAAGAAAATGAATGAATGAACGTCCAAAGAGCAGCAAATCAAATAAAAAAGCAATAAACAATAAATTATAAGATTAATACAAAGTACAAAAATACAGTACAGTACATTACAGTACAATACAACACAAGACAATACAAAACAATACAGTACAGTACAGTACAATACAGTACAACACTATACAGTACAATACAATACAGTACAGTAAAGTTAAACACAACACTATACTATACAGTACAATACAATACAATTCAATACAGTACAGTACATCATAACACTATACAGTACAGTATAACACAAGACAAGACAACACAACACAGCACAACACAATAAACATAAAATCTCAGCCCCTTGTTTAGCTATTCCGCGCACGACATATAACTACATTTCCCATCGTACTCCGCTAAATCATCGTGGCCGCGCATTGGTTTTTTCTGAGTGCGCGCCTCCGAGGCTTCATCTCGTGCAGAGCAGTTCGCTCGAGCGGTCTGAACAATGACTGCGCGAGAGGATGATGTGAATCCAGAGAAATGCCTGATTTAACAGCAAAACTGCACATTGCGCTCTCTACTACGCTTTTCCCTAAACAAACACCATGAGTATGTGGTCTCCTACAGAACTCGAGAAATACGGAGTCGGTAAGTTTTGCTGTTTATTTCTTTGCGCGACTGTTACTGTTGAATCAGTGTAACGTTAACGATACGACATAACCGCTATTTCCCTCACTGCGTTTGTTTGTTTTTGTTTATTTGTTTGCTTGTTTTCTATCCCAATGCAAAACATCCGCGTTTGCTTACATGTTTGTGAAGGAAACAAGTGTTTTCAGCACTTTGCTCGAGTAGTAATTGAGTGTCTGTTGTTTGTACACAGAAATGAGCACATTCGCGGCATGTTGACGCGCTTTCTTCACTGGATTTAACCTGCTCGTGTTTTACTACACTTCAGTCATGTTTTGTCAAGTGTTAAAGGACTTAAGCTGTGCGAATAGCTGCTGTGGTCGCTTCAAAATAAAGGAAAAGCGGAGGACGTGTGGTTTGTGTTGTCAGTCAGATTAGAGTACATGAGAATGAATTATGCGTTATGGATTGTATCATGACATTTGCGATCGGAGTTTTGATCTGAGCCATTGCTCTGCTGAGATTGCTTGCATGCATTTGAGTTGGGAGAAATGCGTGTCTGTGTGCTGAATTTGGAGAGATTGTTAAAGCGAGGACTTTAAGCATCGTCAAAGCAGGATTTGTGACAAATATATGAGCTGCTGGAATTGGTGCATATTTGTGTCATCAACTTGTTTGGGATTGACTTATAAATGTGTGTTATTTTGATTATTATTTGCTTCCCATTTTAGATAATATATTACATTTGTCTGACATGTAGAAAATAAATTATCATTTGATTTTTCCGTTTTGATTTATTATTAGTAGTAGTTATTTTCCTATGCAAATGTCAACCTGTCATAAATGTCATAATATTAAGTTTTCACCAAAACCCTTTCTATTTTTACATATTTATTTATTTATTTTATTTATAATGTGAATGCTTGTTTACACTACTGTAAAAATACTCAAAAATGTCAATGTTTCAAAACAATTATATTTGATTTACAAAAGTCTCACAAGTGGCAATTTCACATCTGTCACATCCGTAACCGAGAGATGTCACATCCATAACAAAGCTTTTCCCTAATACATGCAAAAATGTCAAATAAAATAAAATCAGTCAAGTTTTTTTATAACAGTGAGCAACTCCTATCCTTTAAATTAGCATTATTTTGGGGGTTTTGCAGTTCTATTTACAGAATTTCTATGTTTTATACTCTCTCATACATTTTTGGTCACATCCGTAACGCATGTTTACTTCCCTCATTTAAAATATAAAATATGTTTACAGATTTTTTCTGATCTTATAACTCTGTGGTTAGTTGTTTCTGAAAATATAAGCAGATGTTTAACTATACTGTTAGCATATACTTTTATACGTTTCGAGTTTTTCTGCAAGTGTCACATCCATAAGACTGGAATTGCTCTAATAATTTAAATTATTTTATAATAAATAATCTAAATGGAAAAAAAAAAAACAAATATTTTTATGATTTTGTTGACTTGTTTTAGGATATATCTGAAAGTATTTTAAATTGGTATTAACTACAACTGAGCAAATACTTAATAACAAAAAAAAGTTTGCAGAAAGTAAAAACTACATTAATTGTCTCTGTAAACCTTCAAAGACCAATCAAATTCTAAGGTTGTTAGTCAGTTTTTGTTTGACCTATCTGATTAATTCAACTTGCGTTTATAATAATTGTTTAACTACAAAAAGCAGAACAGAAAATTCCACCAATCAGAGAGCTGCAGCAGTATCGTTAGCTCCGCCCACTCCCATGAACAATGGTGTAATCTGTAAGTCTGTAAAAAAATGTGTCATCGATTTATTTCTGGAGCATGAGATTGACTGATAGATGAGTGTTTTTTTTGTGATTATTTGCTTCACATTTGAAATCTTATTTATTGGTCTGACATGCAGCAAATGAATTATCTGTTGCTTTTTTTTCAATTTTGAGGTAGTAATAATAATGCTAATAATAGTCAACAAGTCAAATTAAGCCATAAATATTTTAATAACATAAATAATCGATTTTTAAAAGCTGTTTTAATTTGTATGTGATAATTCTTTTTTTTTTTTTTTAAGGGACCGGCACTTAAGTTTGCAGAAAGTAAAAACTACATTAACTGTCTCTGTAAACCTTTAAAGACAAATCAAATTTTGTGTTTATAATAATTGTTTAGCGGCGGAGTTCTTGCAGAAACATTATAAGATGCTGATTAGAAAATTCCACCAATCAGAGAGCTGCAGCGAGCAAAGTGCAACAGTAATTTTAGCTCCGCCCACTCTCATGAAGCACCAAAAATGATGTAATCAAGTCTGTCTTCCTATATGTTGACAATCCTTTTATTTAACCCCAAATTAATGCAAAAATATCTCCGGAACTAATGCAGTCAAGGATGTAAACAAATGTTAAAATGTTATTAAAATTAAAACTTTGAGGACGAAAAAAATTTGAATAGGCTGAAGAATGGTATAATGTTTTTAACCATTCTGGAGTGCTAATAATAATATTATTATTAATAATAATAATGCGACGCAGTGGTGCAGTAGTGCTGTTGCCTCACAACAAGAAGGTTGCTAGTTCGAGCCTCATCTGGGTCAGTTGGCGTTTCAATGTGGAGTTTGCATGTTCTCCCTGCGTTTGCGTGGGTTTCCTCCGGGTCCTCCGGTTTCCCCCACAATCCAAAGACAACAGATAAATTGGGTAGGCTAAATTGTATGTTGTGTATGAGTGTGAGTGAGTGTGTGTGGTTGTTTTCCAGAGATGGGTTGTGGCTGGAAGGGCATCTGCTGCGTAACACGTGCTGGATCAGTTGGCGGTTCATTCCGCTGTGGCGACCGCAGATTAATAAAGGGATTAAGCCAAAAAGAAAATGAATGAATAAATGAATAATAATGAGTGGCATGGTGGCTCAGTGGTTGTCACTGTTGCCTCACAGCAGGAAGATCACTGGTTCAAGTCCTGGCTGGGCCAGTTGTTTCTTTGTCCGATTTCCCCCACAGTCCAAAGAGATGCGATTATTGGTGAATTGGGTAAACAAAATTGTCCGTAGTGTATGAGTGTGTGTGTAAACGCGAGAGTATGAGTGTTTGTGTGAACGCGAAAGTGTATGGGTGTTTCCCAGGGTTGCGTCTGGAAGGGCATCAGCTGAGTAAAACATGCTGGAATAGTTGGCGGTACATTTCACTGTGGCTACCCATAAATAAGGGACGAAGCCAAGGGAAAATGAATGAATAACAATAATAAATATTATATAACGTTGTTGTTGTTATTACCATACCAATTCTATACATCTTAACTGGAGAACAAATAAGTTTAACTTCAACTCTAACTTAGTCTAATCTGCTGGTACATTTATTGATTGCTAAATTTTCCAATTCGCATTAGACTTTGCCTCTCTATTTCTGTGTTTAAGCCTGTTTTAAAGATCTATCTGTTGTCTCTCGCTTTTATTACTCTTTGAATATTGCTTTATTACATCTGTTTATTAAATATTTTATACCCTTCTCTTTTCTTCTCTATCTTTAGTACTCCTATGCATAGCCCTTTGGTTAACTTTAGCTCTTTTTAAATGTGCTTAATAAATAAATATTATATTGTATTGTTTACATTTACATTTTTTTTGTAATTGGAAATTAATATTTTTTATTCTACATAAAGCGTCCTATTTTTATAATTCCAGAAAAGCCCGAAAATGATTTGACATCTTAAAAAGCAGAACTAGTCATGCTCTGTTGATTAATAATGTATATTTGATTCTTTTTTGGCAGTATATCTCGGGTATATCAAGTTTAGTTACCGTCTAGGTGAACTCTTAAGGTTCCTGTTGGTTGTTTGCCAGCTTGTTGAAGGAAATCTCCAGCATGATAAATGTATTCAAAGCTCAGAGCCCAAATCTGTGGGCAAACGAAGGCTTGTTAAGAGTGAAAGCAAATGTTTTCTCTTCAGGGATCTCGTCTTGAGTTATGGTGATTTCTCCCGAGGATTTTGACGTTTTGCCACGTTTGTTACTTTAAAGTGGGACTCACATCCCAACAGGGATTTGAGGTTTTCTATCCAGTGGCTTGGTAATTTCTGCGTTTGATCTTCATCCAGGAACAAAATTCGTGTTTTTAGTGTTTAATTGGAAGCTGGCGAGTGGCTCTCGTATGTAAAGCAGTTAAGAATGACTCTCAGCTAGTGATGAAATATGAATGAACCCCTACAGTCGCTGCAAAAAGACGCCAATTAGATCTCAATTGGATTAATTACTCCTAATTAAATCAAGGCAAAGTCGTGTAGGAGTCTCAGTGGCCCCACTTCAGTGTTTTCCACCTGCTAACAGGAACTAAAGATGTGATCTTTTTGTTGCCCTAATGTTGTTTTTGACAGCCATGGCATTTGAGGAAACCGGCGCAGACGCTGAATGGGTGGAAATACCCATTTTCGTGCTTTTCTTCCTTTGCTGTCTTCATTTCGCAAGACAAATGTGATTAGCTGCCAGCCTGAAATAGACCGAGGGTGGAATATGACTAACTTTTGAAACTATTTAAGCTTCTGTGGATATTTTCTATGAATCAGGCTGCCTATTTTTACCTATTTGTAGAAATGCTAAATAAAGAGCCACAGCGCCCCCTCATTTGAGGTTAAAAAAAGCCCAGTTGTTAAAATTCATAGGTTTACTTGACATAAATCTGTAGATTCAATTGAGATGCATGTATAAAATGCTAACTTAAGTGAACTCTTGAGGAGAAATCTTAAAAATATGGAGAATGAAACATTTTACCAAATGGTACTAAAGTGCCTTAAGGGTTGTTTAAGCTAGTAAGAATACTTAAGCTGCAATTATTCTTTCAGTTAGAAACATTTGGCTTCTTATGCGTTTAATATAATGTAACGTGTTTACTATAGTATAATCTTAAACTTACTCCCTGAGCTATTTACATACAAGTTGATATTTGGCCGCATTATGTTGGTGTTTTGTAACTTTTAGTTTTTACGATTGGGGTCGTTAGCCCAACGCTCAACCACCCCAACTTGGAGGACCAGGGCATACACATATATACCATAGACAATTTAGCTTACCCAATTAGCGCATGTCTTTGGACTGTGGGGGAAACCGGAGCACCCGAAGGAAACCCACGCCAACACAGGGAGAACATGCAATATAATCTTGTGTAAATTTAATAAATATTTGTCAACAACTGAAATAAATTAAACTGTTGTCCTAAAACTAATAAACAACACAAACTGGTCTTTTGACTTTTTTGTGATCCACTTCAAATGTTGACTACTGTATAACTATTTTATATAAAATGTTTTATATCAGTTTTATTATATATATATTCTTTGATTCAGTTCATTTGACAGTAATTAAATTGCATTTGTTTGTGATGTTTTTAATTTTACATGTTCAGATCTCATAATCGTAGTACAGAGATGTCCAAAGCAGAACCAGCGGGCCAAAGTTGGTCTATTGTATCTTGAATTGGCCCACCATCTCATCTGAGTGGAGAGTTAGACTGCTGGAGAGAGTTGGGTCAAATGCTTTAACACAGAGATCGTCATTTTCTAATTTGACGTACATTTCTTTGTGTTTTATTGCTGAGCTACAGAAAAAACTAAACACAAATGAACTGTTACAATTAAATTTTGTAAACGAGTCTGATTTATTTTTTAAATATAAATACTGTCACTCGACAGATAGAAGACTTTGCAGAAGACATCAGTGAGCAAATCAAGGCAACAACTTGAGGATTTCTGTTATAAATTATATTGTATAATAACTATTTATTTTGATTGTCCGTTTGAGTATTAGTAGACTGTCTGCTTAATATCGATTGATGCTGCTCCTTCAACAGACTTTTAACTGGCTATAAAAAAACTTTGCAAGTACATGTCAACTTACACTAACCCTAACCCCAACCCCAACCTAACAGTCTACTTATAAACCAATGAGAATTGGTCGGCATGTAGATGCAATAATACCATCAAAATAGTGTGACCGATTGTTTTGTTTTTACTGTAGTAAGTATAAACTGTATATAAATAAATACTGTATTATTAAATGTAAACAATGTTTAAAGATCATTTTTAAACATTATTAAATGAATTAGGAAATTAGCCATATAAATTATATTTACCTTTGGCTCAACTGAGTTTTTGGGCCTTCACAAGAAAAAGTTTGGGCTTTCCTGCCATAGTCGGACAAAATACTGAACAGCAAAAACAACTTTTTATAAATTAGAACAATATTGCTGTATTTAATAGAAATCTCTTCATATATTTATGTTTTTGATGTGGAGAATTTAATTAATGCTAGATTTAATTAATAATAATCTTTCCATTTTAAATAGCACTTGATATTGGCTGAGAAATGACCCAGACTTTTTTATTATTAAAAGAGATTCCCCCAGTAAAAAGCAATTGGAACAGAGCCACTGAGGGATGCTGTCTAAAGTGTCCTTGAATGCTCAGTGAGCCCAGAAGAGCTGCGACCGGGGATGTTCTGCTGTGTTCTCATGAATGTGTGTGTGCTGATTTCTATAGTATTCAGTCCTCTTGGGACAGTGGAGCAGGCGAAGGGGGTTAAAGCAGTGTGCAAGCGGGCCGTCCCATGTAAGTGGCCACCCTGTGCGATGCCCTGTGGGATTAACAGGTTGTTGTTGAGGTGCACTGGTCCATTCCTTTATTATTGACATGAAACTGTAATGACCAGAGCCATGGGATCTGAAGGGGTGTGGCTTTTCAACACCTAAGCACATTTAATTGGTCCTTCAGTGACAAGCCACACCCCCCAAAGGAGCTGATGCAGTGATTTCAGAGGAGACTGTATCTATTTCTGTTATGACTCAGAAAAGTGGAGGTTCTGGAATAATACACACACACACACACACATACACATACTAGTAGTGCACACATAACACTGTTGTCAATATCCATGGTGCTGCTGAGTGGAAAACATATTTGTAATTCAGTTGGTGTTTATGCAGTGTGTGTTGTATTTTTCATGTGTTTTCTTCTGTTATATTTGGGCCTTGTCAACATTTTTACGTATTTTATTGTAGTTTTATGACCATTTTGGCTGTTGACGCAGCAAAAAAATTGGCAAAACTGTGTATTTTTATACTATCTAATGAGAATAATTCCTTTCAGGACATAAATATCCCCACTTAAACCCAGTGAAACAGTATTTAACAGTGCTATTTAAGCAAAAAGTCGTGCATTTGTTTACACAGGGTGTCCGCTGGCTGGGTTTTAAAAAGTATTAAAAGTTGATAAAGCAATATAAAGACATTTAATGCCCTTAAAAAGTATTAAGAAGTCTTAAATGCTAATTTGCATGGTATTAAATTTTACATCATTTTTGATTATGCAGTGTATGCTTGCATGCTAAAGTTTGCTTGAATTAAATCTGCAAATATCAGAATGCTGTGTAGTTTATGATATCAATAATCTCCTGCTGGATTTGACATCATGCTGCTTTGTTTACTGCTGAATTTAAGGCATCACCATTATTTCTGCAGTTCTATAGGTGCCGACCTGCTGAATTAGCTAGTTTTAATAGATTTTTTTCAGTATATGGATGATGTTTTAGTTTTGGATTGGTTTAATATTTAGTAAATATACTGTAAGTTTAAATCTCGCCAGTGTTTCTGGTTGAAACCTAAAGTGGTTAAGCACTTAACAAGTATAGAAAGATAGTTGTATAGTCTTAAGTTTTTAAAATATATTGAATTTCACTCTCTGATTCTTGTATGTTCTCTGTAACATGTTTTTTTTGTTGTTGTTGTTGTTGGCAAATTGTTAATATTTTTAAATGATTAAGTATTTTTTGCATTGATATAACATTTCTTAATATGCAAATACTGAGAGATGTTTAGGTGTGTAAAAATGCAGTGAAAATAATCAGATCATTGCCTTGATGCAAGACTATTTAGAAGTCAAAGTAAATCTGCTTGGCCTTTATTATATGATTCTTTTTTTGAAATGCAATATATTATATGCAATATACAAATATAAAATTAAATTTTGCTATAGTTTAAATGGTTAAAAAGGTGTAAAATTATTTATTTCTTGTTAGTTGTCATCATGGCTGATGCTAATAAAGCAATCTGAATCTTAGTGTCCATAAATATTTAATTATGATTCTACTCATGTAATTTTTACAGATTTCTTCTGTCCTCTGTGAAATTTTATGTCCATTTTTTATTCACAAGGTTTAAAAAGCAGTGCAGTTGTAGCATTGTCTTCAAAGTACAATCAGTAAATCACTTCAACGCATCTTACATGGATTTAAAAAAGTATTTGTTTAATTTTATCCTTAATATGATGTAGTGGGTGTCACAGTGGCGCAGTGGGTAGCATGATCACCTCACAGCAAAAAGGTTGCTGGTTCAAGCCCCAGTTGGGTCAGTTGGCATTTCTGTGTGGAGTTTGCATGCTCTACCCGTGTTCGTGTGGTTTCTGGTTTCCCCAATAGTGTCTGGATGCAGCCTTTATGATGCAAGCTGAGATTGCATCACTCAGCGATGCAATGTCAGACACAATGCACTCAATGGAGTGAGTGACGTCACTGTGACGGGTGGGGTTAGGTGAGCACATTAAAAAGCATTGGATGCAGCTCAGATTGCACTGCACTAGGTCTGCATCCAGACCCCACTCCAGTCCAAATACGTGATATAGGTGAATTGAATAAGCTAAATTGGCCATAGTGTGTGTGTGTGTGTATAGATTTTTCCCAGTGTTGAGTTGCAGCTATAAGTTGGTGGTTCATTCTGCAGTGGCGACCCCTGATTAATAAAGGGACTAAGCCGAAATGAAAATGAATGAATGAATGAATGAATATCATGTGCTGCAAACACAGTTTTGTGGCTTCACCTTTGTTCTTTATAGATTTCCAAACTTTATGAATGTTTAAATCTGGTTGTTGTTGTTGTTGTAATGCAATCAGTGTCTGGTAATTAAAATGATTTCCAAAGTGTTTCCTGCATTTTATCTGGAGCATCAGCAGACATATCTGACCTTCACTTGAACCAGTGTTGGCTGGCTTAGCTGTATTCTAATGCCATTGTTTAAGGAATGAGTTGCAAATGGAGCTTTAAGGAAGTTCTGACAAATCAAATATTGAAGCGTTAATGTTTAATGGTAAAGGTTTGAGGCAAGATCCCATTTTGGATTCGACGATAATGAAAAAGAGGATGTGAATGATCTAAAGGATTGTGTTCATTAATCATTGGCTGACTAAACAGCAGAATTGAAGAGTGCAATTGTATAATGGCCGACATGTTTTTTGGCTTTATAATAGTTAGATTTCATCTTAGACAACATATTGAACTGAAATACAGTTATATCACATCAACATGAATAATTTTTTCGTTTTAAAGAAATTAATTTTGATTACAGTATGCATTTTTATCAGTCTTTATTCATTATTATATTTATCATTATTTTTTTTCTTAATTAATGAATATATAGATGTATATTAGGCATTATAGTATCTGTATTTTCTGTATTTTTTATTATTTGAAATTATATTTTAATATTTTTTTTGTTTTCTTTAAAATATGGATGTTTTATTGGCAGATATAGCTGTAAGATTCATATATTTTATATTTATTTATTTATTTTTACAGTTATTTTATTTAAGTAATGTTTTTTTTAATGTTTACTAGCCATAACAACACTGATTTCTATAACAGAGAGGCTAATGACAAGTAAACAAATCGTATTTTCACACCTTATTGTAACGCCAGTTTAAACATTCACACATGCAACAATCACACAGCAACACTTCCCTACAAACACCAGACCCTTTCAGAAAACCAAAAATCCCCAGCCTTTGAAACCCAAGCCTGTCTCTTTGCTCAAATCCGGTTATTGATCCTAAACCAGTCACACTTCCCCCCAGACCTCATAATCTCTCTGACCTCTGACCTCCCGCTCTGGGTGCAAGCAAACAGGGAGATTATTAATACGCAATCGTCGCCGGAACGTGGATGTAATTATGTGTGCTGCTGAATGTCTTATTAATTCAGGGAGGAGGCCTCTGTGTGAATAGGGATCGTGTAAAGAGAAAGGCGTTCGTTATCTGTTTTCTTGGCAGGAAGGAGAGACGCTGGTGTCTGGCTCTGATGGATCTAATAGACCCAAAACTGAAAATAGTGGCATTTACTATACTCGCACATGTGATTTGAATCTCAAATGGCTTTTTTGTTATGTGGAACAGGGAAACTAGAGTTTGTGTTGCCAGATGTTTCAGTTCCACGTGGAAATATCAGTCGGATCTTATAGTTTAGCCAAAAATGAAAATAATGCCATTTACATGCATATGATTTGAATCACAAATGGCTTTTTGTTATGTGGAACAGAAAAAAAAATGTTGCCAGATGTTTCAGTTTCATGTGGAAATATCAGACGGTTCTAGTAGAACCAAAAATAATGCTTTTTACTTTGCACGGGTTTTCTAACCCGTATGGCTTTATTGTTGTGGAACAGAAACAAGGTTTTGTTGCCAGATGTTCCAATTTCATGTTGAAATATTAGACAGATTGGTGTAGGCAAACATTTAAATAATTAGATGTGAGACTTGGCTTAATCTTCAAAACAAACGTTTAACGAAGCCCTGATTGAAGATTTGTAATAATGATAAAACAAATCCTTTTAACTCAGGAGGTTTTTCTCCACATGAGATAGTCAATGAATGGATGAATCAATCAATTAACATTTTCAAAATAAAGTCGTCACGGTGGCGCAGTGAGTAGCACGATCGCCTCACAGCAAGAAGGTCACTGGTTCAAGCCTCTACTGGGTTAGTTGGCGTTTCTGTGTGGAGTTTGCATGTTCTTCCTGTTGTGTGGGTTTCCTCCAGGTGCTCCAGTTTCCCCAACAGTCCAAAGACATAACAATAAATGTTTGTATTCACTTAATACTGACTAAAGATTGGTTTAAGAACAGATACATTCAGAAATAATTGTTTATATGGCTGTTTCTCTACACTGTAAACAATAATATTACAAAGAGCCATCACAACCAAAGCCTTTATGTTACTTTGACATTTTTTAATAAGCTCATTGGGTTTCAGCTAATGTTTGTAAGTTATACCAAGTTACACTTCATATTTTTAGTTAGTGTGACTGATTTTAGTTGAGATGACTAGAAAATATCATTTGATTCAACTAAAAAAATGAAGGCAGTAAGATTTATTTTACAGTGAATATTATGATGTATTATTACATGCCTAATAAACAATAATAATGATAATAACAATACAAAAATAATCGCCATAGCGGTCACAAACAATCTCAAATTTCAGTTTTCATCATCGAAACATTTTCCTAGATTATCACCTACATACACGCCCATGACAAAAACACAACATGCACACACATCATTTGGACAACACCGAAATTACAGCATAATAACACCCCAGCATCTCTACAGGCCGTGTTTACAGCACACCGTCTCATAATAAGTTAAACGGCAGTGTCAGAGCGGGCCCAGATCACAAAAGCATCTGAACGGAGGACGAGTAAACAGTAGGATACAGGAACCTCCAGGCGTCAGACGCAGGGAAAGCGGATTAATGAGGAACAACTCGGCGGGTTGTGAAGAACACGGAAGAGCTGGCAAAAACTCCACTCCCCGCATCTAAACATATGTTTGGCTTGTTAGGATGCCGCCTCTGTGGGTTTAAAGGCAACTCTGGCTTTACAGCTGGATCCATCATCTGTGCAGATAACAGAAGACATGGCGCAGAATGTTGTGCATGCAGATTTAAAGTGAAAATTATTTGCTTTCCTGTGAATTAAAAAAAAAAAAAAAACATTTCCCAAATGATGTTTAACAGAGCAAGGAAATTTTCACAGTATTACTGGTAATATTGTTTCTTCTGGAGAAAGTGCTTTATTTTAGCTAGAATAAAAGCAGTCATAATATCATTAGCCCCCTTAAGCAATATTTTATTGAATTATCTACAGAACAATGCATCATTATACAATGACAAATGCCTAATTAGCCTAACCTGCCTAATTAACCTAGTTAAGCCTTTAAATGTCACTTTAAGCTGAATACTAGTATCTTGAAAAATACCTAGTAAAATTGTAATGACGGGGTGGTAGTGACCGATACAACTGAGGTAAGATCCAATATGCAGGTTTATTCAGCGTCCGGCAAGCAGTGGTCATACAGGTGCAAACGGGTATATACAGGCAAAGAATCGTAGTCATATAAACAGGCAATAGGTCGAAAGGCAGGCAGCTAAACAGGAGAACACGGATGAACAAGGCTAAGGTCTAAAAACAGGAAAACAAGACAGGGAAAACGCTTCGTAATGCTACTGGTACATCTAACAAGACTCGGCCCACTGGATGGGTTCATGAGTGGCTTATGTATGGTGTGCTATCAGACTATGACAAGGTTCAGCTGGTGTGTGCAATCAAGCTAGATGAATGAGCAGGCGTGCGTGTCTGGGAGAAGTGCATGTATGAATATGTAGTGCTGGGAAATGCGGAAGTGTAGTCCTGAGAGTTTGTGTGAGAACCAGCGATCTCTTGATAGCGATCGCTGGTTATATGACAAAAATATTATGTCCTGTCATAGGGCTGGGCGCTATTGCAAAAAAAAAAAAAAATTAAAATTATCACAATGTGTTTCATATCATTCGATATTGATAATTATTTAATTTTTTTTAACAATTCATTTAGCAATATCAAGATTTTTTTTAATTTAAACACTTTATTTTAATTTATCAACTTTACTATAGCTTCTTAATACATGAGTCTATTCCTTATCCTTTTTTCTCCTCATTGCTGCCATACGGCTCCCTTTTTCGCATGTGTTGTTGTTCTGACCTGAAGTGGCAAGTGCGAGCGTGTGGTTTCCTTCACCCTTTTCGTTGGCATCACCCATAACTAGCTGACCATTAACCGTTTTCTCAGAGGATGACAAATGGACAAACCATTGCTGCGGCTCTGCTGTCATGCAATCATGCGTTTCCTCTGGGTGCTCCGGTTTCCCTCACAGTCCAAAAACATTCGGTATAGATGAATTGGGTAGGCTAAATTATCAGTAGTGTATGGGTGTATGGATGTTTCCAGTGTTGAGCTGCAGCAGGAAGGGCATCCTCTGCGTAAAACATATGCTGGATAGGTTGGCAGTTCATTCCACTGGTGCGACCGCAGATTAATAAAGGGACTACTCTGAAAATAAATTTAATGAATGAATGAGTTATTAAAATTATAATAAAATACGTTGAGAAAATCTTCTTGCCAATAAACAAATTTAGGAAAAAGGGCTAATAATTCAGGAGGGTTAATAATTCTATCTTCAACTGTGTATGCTTTTAATTAGCTAAAAATAACTAGAGTAAAATTGCACTCAACTATCATAGTCTCTCGTTGTAGTTCGGTTGGAACAGATTGGACAAGTTTTTTATTTATTTTTTTTTAGATCTTTCGTTCCAGACACTTGCACACATGTACATGTCTGGACAGATTTTCTCCGCTCTGTCCATGGGGAAAATGAACTGAAAGTGGACCTGAGAGGCCATTAGCTGTTATCTAAGCTGTCAGGGCTGCGATACTACGCTCGTATCCTCGCCTGACTGCTGCTGTCAAGGCAACCGCACCAAATTCACTCATTTAAACACATTTCACCAAAGCGTTACGCTTTCTCGTGGACTTGATGAGGTGCTGTATATCCAGATCACTTCTTTAACCCCTAGTTAGGGCAGGGAGAGCTTCTCTGGGATGAACGCGAAACCGTTTTTTCACCTGTGTTTAATCCACTTCTTACAAGTAGGCAGCAGGGCTAATTAACACCCCGCTGATTGTTAATACTTGTTTTCACTGTGTGAACCCCCTTTGACCTCATTGATTTGAGGCTTAACCACTAGTGCAGTTGCGTTTGTTTTATGACTTTTTCTTCAGGATTAAATGTGCTTTTGTTTTTAATGCTTTAGGTGAGATTAAATATCTCAGTTCATATATCTTGAAATGTCTGGTCTTTAGGTGGTGGTGTTTTCAAATATTTATGGAGACATTATTAGTACCCGTACTCTCAATAAATTATGTTTGCTGCTTGTTATAACTGCTTATTTAATTTGAGTTGAACCAACACACTTTTTAAGTCTTTGCGGAGGACAACTTGATTGTTTTAATCCACTTGAATTTATAAAAACATTTGAGTTAGCTTAATCAATTTGTGTTGGGACAACATGAAAGAATCATGTGGAACCCAGGATTTTTTACAGTGTAGGTAGATTGTTTTGCAGCTAAGTTTGGCATTTGATACAAGCAATTAAATCACACCTATCCACATATACACATACAAAAGTACATTATAAAATATTACCATTTATTCAGAGCGTCACATTTTGTCATATTAGGAAGCATCTCAAACCTTCGACTTGAAAAGAGTAGGATAAACTCCTCACACAGAGAATGAGAGCTATTGGTACTTATGTTCTGGGCAATCCGTATAGCTGCCTTCTATACAGGGATTCAATACTCAGCTGTGATTCACCTGCTTGACCACCTAACAACCTGACTCAGTCTGTTCCTGTTTTTAAGGGACAGTCTTCCAAACCATGCCACCAGAGCGAAGAATAGAACAGACTCAATTTAAAAACCCACATTTTCTGTCAAACTTAATTTGAAATAAATATTTTAAATCGGTCTACAAGCACTATAAATAATCAAAGAGATAGTTCAGATACAGTTGTTTCTATATAAATCACCATGAATTTTAATCCGCACAGTGAGTTAAACCAAAATACACAAATTGAAAATACAATCCCAAATCAGAAAAGGTTGGGACAGTATGTACAAAGGGATTTCCAAATTTACGTTGAATTGTATTTCATTGCAGGCAGTACAACAAACATTATTTAATGTGTTCCGCATGATTTTTGTTTTGTTTATTTTAATACACATAATTTAATTATGATTCTTGCAAGACATTTCAAAAGGGTTGTAGCATTTACCACTTTGTATTGTTGCAATCACTTAAAAGAGGTCAGGGACTGAAGGCACCAAGTGATGAATGTTTCAGGTGTGATTTTATTATTATTATTATTTATTTATTTATTTATTTTTGTCCTATTCTTACTGCAAACAAGTCTGCACAAGATGGACAACATTATGGGGTCTTCATTGTCTTGTTTTGCACTTCAAAATGCACCACACAATCTCTGTTGGACACAGGTCGGGACTGCAGGCAGGCCAGTCAAATACCTGTATCCACTATTGTTGCAACTTTTTTTTTTTTTTGCTTGAAAAAACAAACAAAGAAAATCTATAGAAATCATTAGGAAAACAATAAATCTGTGTTATATTGTCTGCATTGATCTACAAGTGGAAAGTAAATTTAGAAATCACTACTTTTTTATTTACGTTTTTCATACTGTGCCAACTTTTTCTGATTTGGGGTTGTGCATAATTAAAAAACATCTGTATAAAGCAATTGTTTATTTTAGTGATGATGATTATTTTATATAGACTGCATTTGTATATTTATTTATCATTAACATCAAAATAAACGGTTTATTCCTTATATATATAAAGACAAGCATGCTGTGTTATAGTGATTTTTACCATGGTTAATGTGGTTTTAGAGATAAATTTTGGCTTAGCACTGAAAAAAGCAACATCTTTCTGATTGATTGATCAAGAGTGCTCAAACGCTGACAGCAAAGTGTGGCTTTCTCTAAACTCACATTTCCTTACGGGGTTCATTACTTTCTAAATGATTTGCTCGGTTGAAGTTCTTTTGCTCACATGCAAAGAGATCCAGTTGGATTTGAACTAATCCAATAAATCACTTTCATTCCCTTCTCATCATCTGAAGTAAGTTCGTCCGGTGAGGCGAGTTCTCCTTTCTCTTTCCTCCTCATTGATTGAATGAGGTCTGCTTAACATTCAGACGGCGGCATCCGACACAGTTTACAAGCATTCAGGGATTTCCTCTCTCTCTCTCTCTTTTTCCTTTTTAACACATTCTTTTAGCCCTTTAAACATTTTAATTTAACATTCAAGTCTATTTTATGGGTAAATACGAAGAGAAATGTGATAAAAAAAAATACATGCATGTCACAAATTTGTCACATTGCAATGTTAGATCAATGCAGTGCATAAGAATCTGAGGTTTTATTCATTTATTTTTTTGGGGGAGGGGCTGTTATAAAAAGCAGCCTGGATCAACTGGAGACCCACATATTTTTGGGCAACTCTCGCCCCCTTTTAGTCCTCCACCTGGTGTTCTTATTTGACTTCCCTCAGGGTGCAAATTAAGTCTTAAATGAAGTGTCACTCAGCGACTGTGACTGTAATGCTGCTCCTTTGTCTGGACGAGTGGCTGAATTGAGTTCGTTTGACCCACTGGGAGTCGAGCTGTACAGTGAGTAAATGATGATGGGAGCCGCTGGGATAATGGCATATCTTCTGCTGTCTCATGCTTTTAAGTACAAAAGAGATGAGAGTCAGAACTGGTTAGATTGACTATGAAAGTCTATATATGGCACTGTTTTTAGGGTAGAAGTGGATTCTTACAGTGTGCTTTTTATAACATCCTTATTGGCATTCAAAGTCAAAAAACAAGTTTAGTTTTTATTGCATACATCATGACTCTTTCTTTACAGTGACTGGAAGGCTTTGTTCAAGTTTGTAGTTATTGGTCAGATATTCGTACTCTGCTCTGATTGGTCAGATGGCCCTACTTTGCTCTGTTGTGATTCGTCAGATGGCCTAACTGTGCACCAAAAGTAGTGTGAGCGTCAGAGGTCGTTCTTGCCGTACTGGGGACAACTCTGTCTGCCTTCAGCTCCGGCGGCAAGAGCTTCATATTTGGCTACATCAATTTTGTATTTAAAGGGGCCGTTGCAGCATATCAGTTACATTCCTGCATAAAACGAGCTTTCTAGCGTGAAAATGTTGCGCACTTCTTATTAAATTCATTTAACAATGGAAGATCAAGTTGCATGTGGTGTGGCTTTGCTCCACTTAATTATCCACTGGTCACCTGACCCTCTCTGATTAGCTAAAGTGCCAAGTCTATGAATTTGAAAATATGGTTTTCTGCTGGACATAAGACTGGAATTATTGACCGCTCATTCCAGGGAGATCAGAATTGGATTGCTTTCTTTAGATCAACAATAATTAAATGCATGCAGGAATTTTTGCAACTTTGCAGAGCTTAACAAAGAGCTGCGTTTCAGGTGAACTGCACGTTTCTCATGTTGTGCTGGTTTGAGCAGCACAACGTGGGTAGAGCTTTGTGGTTTGTTGGTAGGTTAGCATAGAGTGCAACGATGCCATAAATACTTGTATGTAATTGGGACACTGCATTTCACATATGTTTGGCATATTCTGATGACTCTAAACCACACTGCATTTAGTTTTTGTCAAACAATTCTCAGCGCTGGAAATCTAGATCACCACAAGTGACAGCAAAGCAAAGATGCTTTGAAGCAAGTAGTGAACAAATGCCAAATTCCTCCATCAGAGATGAAACTTTTTATCAGCGCTTACATTTTAAACAAGTGGCAAAAGGAACGGGATGCATTAGAAAACAATACATGAAATCCAACCTGAAATTTCACACAGAATTTTAAAACATTTTAAGAATCGATTTGATCAGGTAGTTTTCACCAGATGTCATATCGGGGATACGAGAATAACACATGGTTTTTTGCCCCAAGGTGAAACCCCTACTCAGTGTTTGTGCTGCAAAACTCCTCTTACTATAAAACACATTTTACTGGACTGTCCTGCTTTTACTGATTCCAGAACACTTTTTTTATGAAATGAACTCTTTTGAGGACATTAACAAAGTGAAACCAGAAAAGATTTTAGAATTTTTATCATGTATTAACAAAAAAAAATCTTATTTAATTCATGTTTTATTTTGTTTGTTGATTTTTAAATTTTATATTTATTGTTGAAAGATTCCTGCCAGGAAAATAGCCTTGGTTGCTGACATGGCATTAAACAAAATATATACAAAAATAGTGACAGCAAAGCCTTAATCATTGTGCAGTTTTAGTCATTTTTAGCTGTATTAACAGTTTATTACATTCATTAACAATTACATAAGCATGTCACTCAGATTAATACGTTTGTGGGAGGCTAATTTAAGTATAATAATGTAACAAGCCAATTCAAGATTTAAATGAACTTAAAGCGTTATTATTAACCAAAAGCATTAATGATTATCCAAGTAAAACAATTACATGTACATTTTCCCATCTTTCTGCACAGGGATGCTTCAGACGTCAGTGATTTTGGCTGTTTTTAACCATATTTTCATACAAACAAGTTTCTAAACTTCCATATTATATGTCATGTTCCCATAAAGGGAGAGCTGTGTTTGGGATGACCCTTACCAGGCATTCCCTGTGTCAATCATACAGCATTACAGAGCAAAAAAAATACCCATCACTTCCCATCTGAACGTGAGCATTTGGTTTCAACCTCACCCTTGAACAGGAGGTTAATTTCGTATTTGAGATCATCGCTGGAGAGGAATTCTGGGACAATTCAGTCCAGCTCAGAGCACCTCAACTTTTCATGGGGCAAATCCAACCCCAGCTGTTAGTTACGCAACGCTGTTTACTCCATTGTTTTGGGTGCACTGGCAGTACAGTAGCTCACTAAAGCTTTAATTCCCATAATGCATCAGGTCAGGCAAGGGCGAAATGCTTGCACAGATGAGGCTTCGCTGTTGTATTTGAACTGGGATGGAGGAACAACAGCCTACACTCCCATGCTTTTCCCAAATTCCTCCATTATTTTTTTCTTTCAGTTTTTACATGCATCACACCTTTCCTGCGAAGCTTCACACTGTTTTCTATCAGCTTTATTTAATTTTAGACGTGTTTATAGGGTGTAAATGGCTGCCGTTGACCCATTTCAGCCCATAAACTGGGACACTTTTTTTTTTTAATGCTCCACTCGGTCAATTCAGTTCATACAGAGGCTAGGATGAATAAATTAGCCAAGCTTAGTTGCATTTGAAGCCCCTGTCAAAATTAGGCCTGTCTATTCTGCCAAAGTTTCTTTTTACCATTTAAAATAAACATGCTTCTGTTGCAAAGCACTTATATAATGAGATTAAACCACAAATAATGCTTCATTTTTAATTTTGAGTATGAGGGCTGGAATAAAGTGTGCACATTGCAAACTTTGTCATCTGTATAATGTTCATGCATATGATGTGTAAAATGCACTGTTTAGTTTCAGTTTCTTTTATTTTTGTTATTCAAAACATCACTATGAGTTGTAATGCAGAAGGAAATTACGTTTTCGGACCCAACAGGAGCATAAAAAAAACATCAAACACTAATGAAAGCCTTACATAATAAATAAGCTTTTATAATAAATATATGAAAAATACATATATATATATATATATATATATATATATATATATATATATATATATATATATATATATATATATATATATATATATATATATAAAATATAACCCAATTTAAAAGAAAATCCCAGAAGGGAATAAATTAAAACGAACTATTGAACAGTTCGTTATAATAGTTATAATATTAACAATTTGTGCTAGTTTAACTATTTATAGTATTGACGGTTAGTATGTAATGATATTTAAAATATGGTGGTATTTAAAAGTCTCATAGTGACAGGATAAAAAATATCACGAAACTGCACTGTTGTTTTTGCACCACAACACTGAACCGGACTGTTGTTTCACACTCTGAAAAGACACAGAAGAGATGATAACATACTACTGCAGACATGAGCCAAATGCCTATGTTAATAAGATTTTTTTTAAGGACTAAAGGGATATTTCATTAAAAATGAAATTTACTCACTCTTGAATTGACCCAAATCAGTTTGAGTTTGAGCTCAAAAGAAGATGTTTTTAAAAATGTTGGAAATCTGTAACCATTGACTTCCATAGGAAAAATAAAAACTATTGAAATCCATGGTTACAGGTTTCCAGCATTCTGCTAAATATCTTCAGAAAAAAAAAAAAAAAAAAACACAAGTCAAGGGTGCGTAAACGATGACACAATTTTCATTTTTGGGTGAATCCATTTATTGACACAAGCAACTTTTGTTAAAGGAGTACAAATACAGTTTAAGTCTGTGAATTGTTTTCTTTTTTCAAATTTGGACTGAACTTTAAATTGAATTGTTAAATCAGCTTTGTTTACTTCAAACATGCAGTTCAGTGGTCAAAATAAGTTCCGTTCTGACTCATTTGAAGTGATTCTTTATTGCATGCATGCTGATATACTGGAGAAAATCCGCTATATATATTTGCACTTAACGCACAAAGCACTGTTATAAAATGTGACCACACAAATGTAAAATATGGACCAATCGCTTGCTTTTTTTTAATGTATAATCATGTTGTTTAGTTCCGTCCCTTTTCATCACCTTTATATGAACACTTGGTTTGATGCACAAGTACATTTGAATGATTTAATCCATGTTGCAATGCTTACAAGGGATTGGAGATGCAAGGGAATTGAAAAACAAGTATTTTCATCTTAATCTGTGTGGTTTGGAGTATTGTGCGAAGGCTCTTCTCATACAATCACATGTTAGATCAGTACAAGGAGGGTGTGATTATATGAACACACAACAATTTACAGTATAGCTATGAAATCTAATGTGTTTTTCTTAAAATGACTCTTAACATGGTGACTACTAGACAAGCTCAAATGTTTTAGCTCTAATTTATACCTGTTTTATTGTCTTCTGCTTTGACTGTGTGACTATAAAATAGATGAGTGCAGATGTTAATGGAGTCTAATGTAATATTGTCCCCAACAATGAAATCTTAATCAAGTGTCTTATTTTCTGCAAAATATGAAGCTGTAATTGCACAAGATGATATAGAGTCTAGATGTCTCTCTTTCTGCTATTCTGTTATCTGTTTGCAAATATGTGGAGCAGGAAATCTGGTTACTGCCGGGGAAAAAAAACATGTGTTATCAGGTTTTTTTTTTGCATACTTAGCCCGCACGTTGTTCTTCAACTTTGTGAAGTAATCTTACATGATCCATAAACGGCACGCGGCGCATGGCAAAACAACCAGGCATCTGAAATTCTCGGCTTGAGAGGAATTTGAAACCACGTGCACCATCCAGAGGTCGACTATAACATGGGTGGATTTCCGTAGCTTGTATTTATCTGCTCGGAGCAGAGAGTTAGATTTCCTTTCCTTTGAAAACAGTCACTTTGTGTTTTGAGCATAATCCGGAATCGGGTTCATTTGTTTGGATTGACCATGGTTTTGGGCACAGTGCATTGGAGGTATTACTTAAGACTAATACAAACCTCACTTAGCATAGCATTTGATATATAGGATTTTTTTAAGTGGTTGTTTAACTAATGAAATCTATTAATATTATTATTATTATTAATATTTTTGTTATTCATATTATTTTTAGTACTATTGTTATTTTTTTTTACTTCTTTTCATTAGAGATTACAACATTGCATGGAGTACAATAGAGTGTAACAGTTTTTTTTTTGCATGTTAGACCATCAATTTCTTGCTACCAAAATGGTTGCAAATACATGTACAAAACAAAAAACATCCTTAGAACATATAAAATAAAGAATTTATAAAACAAAAATAATACAATAACAATAATGATTATTAAAAAAAAAAATAAAGATCACGTAAAGAAAGGAAGATAAAAAGTGCCCTTGTTCTCCGAGTCCATGGCTCATTATTGAAAAATTTTATAATGACAGGAGACCATCTCTTTAGGAAAGTTGATTTTTGAAGTTGTAATGCATATGTTATTTGGTTGATATTTTAGTATTATTATTAGTCATAAATATTTGCATTAGATGTTGCCTACGCTGTTGATATGCGTCAATAGACCCACTATTTTAATACAGGGTAGTGCTCGTTTGAAATAAATATGGGACCAGGGTGCAGTGGAGTACTTGCCATGTGTATATATATATATATATATATATATATACATCTGAGATCAGGAGTTTTCCCAGTGGTCAGTATGCAAATCGTTTTTATATTATGAAAATTATACATTTACATTCCTTTTCTGCATCGGTGGATAAGTGATCGCGTGGGTATCGCCATCAAAGTATGTGTGTTTGTGTGCATGGAGATGTATTATCCACCCTCCCTGTTAAATTTGATGTAATCCATGTCCTGAAACACACCCCCTCTCCTGCTTTCACTTCTAATTCTAAATCCAGCATCTTCACATTGGCTTTAGTCTTGACTAAGTGATGTTGAATGACTATTGTCCTGGGAGCACTGTACAAATATGGCGGTTCTATTGGCTCTCAGGGCCTGCATGCGGTATCTAGTATATATATATATCAATGATTAGTAGTTATTAACTTTCCATGATGCATGTTGTTTTAATAATTGATTTTAATGTATTTTTGTTTCAAGAGTTCACTCTTAGAGATTGCCTGGTAATAATAGCAGGTTTGGCTTGCTGTCCCAGGAGAGAACCCTGAGCTCTGAGATCATTGTTCAATGAGCATGCAAGGGGGTACAAGATCAGGTAGTTCTCGAGAGCTCCCCCTGGTAAAGAAGGAAAGGTGGAGATGGGGTGAATGGGGGGTTTCTTCGGAAAACAAAGATAAGGGAGTAGTTTTCGACAGGCTACTTATAGTGGGTTTGGAATAATCTGACTGGCTTACTAATGATTGTGAATGGGAGACCATAACATGCTCTTCTCGAAGTTAATTTGTGAAACTTTACTTAATGTTGTTGTAGTACTAATATTTTAATGTTAATATGCTATATTCACATTTCCCAGAGATGGGTTGCAGCTGGAAGGGCATCCGCTGCATAAACACTTGCTGGATAAGTTGGTGGTTCATTCCGCTGTGGCGACCCCAGATTAATAAAGGGACTAAGTCGAAAGCCGAAAATGAATGAATGAATGCTATATTCACAGTACATTTTGCTTTAATTTGCATATTATATTCATTATATTATAATTAGTGCTGTCAAATGTTTAATCGCAATTGATCATATCCAAAATAAAAGGTCATATTTATAATATATTTGCACATAATGTGTATATTTTGTTTATAAATACAGCATGTGTGTGTATTTATTCATTTATCCATTTTCTTTTAAGCTTAGTCCTTTTACTAATCAGGGTCGCCACAGCTCAAAGAACCACCAAATATCCAGCAAATGTTTAATGCTGCGTATGCCCTTCGAGCCGCAACCCAAACCTGGAAACACCCATACACTCTTGCAATCACAAGCATATCACTACGGCCATTTTATCTTATCCAAGTCACTTAAACCGGATGTCTTTGGACTGTGGGGGAAACCAGAGCACCCGGAAGAAACCCACGCCAACATGGGGAGATCATGCAAACTCCACTCAATAATGGCAACTGACCCAGCCGAGGCTCGAACTAGTGACCTTCTTGCTGTTAGGCAACAGTGTTACCCACTGCACCACCATGACAGCCATATTTACTGCATACATGTATACATAAATATACACAGTACACATGTATATATTGTGTAAATACAAACTTTTATATTGAATGTGATGAATCATTTGACAGCACTAAGTACTTATAATAATCATATATGATAATGAATTTGAAAACAACCAGGCATCTTGGCATGCAAGCAATTTGGAACCGCGTGCACCATCCAGAGAGTCGACTTTATCATGTTCCGATTTCTGCTTGCACCATAGACTTTTTTTCCCTGACATTTCAGAAAGAGCCTGAAAACAGTCGCTGTGGGTTACTTTCTCGTATGCATAATACTGACTCAGGTAGATTTGTTCAGATTGACCCACTGCATTGGTGCGTTACGTTACTCCTGCACCACGGAAAGCTCAATAGTATACGGACGGATGGAGTCTGGATGGGCCAGTTATTGATTCTCTTAAGCTGAAGCAGATGTTCTGGGGAACCAGTGGCTTAAGACTGGATGTGGGATGAAATGTTCTCCACATAAGGGAAAAAATGAGCGAGAGGGAAGCCTATTAGCTGTGCCTTTTACACCATTGCCCTTTACAGCTCAACTTGGCGGAGAATGTAATGTTTTGGACATAAATCGTCCTCTGAAAGCCACGCTGGATGACTGCGGTGTTGCTCTTGGAATTTGGAGGAGACTTTAAGCCAGTGTTGGATATTTAGCTTATTAAAAAATAGACATGCAGAAAGAGTTTTATAAATAAATAAATAAATAAATAAATAAATAAATAAATAAATAAATAAATGCTCTTGGAAAAGAAAAACGCTGTTGGAAAAAAATACTAAATCAAAATAATAATAATGCATTAATTAATTAATTAATTAATTAATATTATTTTGTTTAAAAAATACTAAATCAAAATAATAATCATAAATTAAATAAAATAAAAAATAAAAATTAAACTTTTTGGTGAAAAATTATACTAAATCATAATAATGTTGAATTAATGAATGAATTAATAATTTATTTATTTATTAATTATTCATTCATACATTCATTCATTATTATTTATTTTGATTTGGTATATTTTTTAACAAAAGAACATTTAAAAAAATTATTTGTTACATTACCTTTTGTTGAAAAGAAAACTTACCGACAACAACATTATTATTATTATTATTATTATTATTATTATTATTATTATTATTATTATTATTATTATTATCATTATTATCATTATTATTATTATTATTATTATTATTATTAACCAATAATATATACAGTTTTCACTTTTTGTGGTCTCGCAGTTTTGTGTAAATTGACATGCTTTTTTTGTACAGCACATTGTGTTCTTCACTCTGATTAGCACATTGTTTTCTGCGTCCTGATTGGCTGTAGACGATTGTCAATCAATCTTCTTCATGTTGTGTCTCCTGTAAAGTACAGAATGCGTTCAGCTTGCCAAATTTACATAACTCTTCGATTGCTAGCAGTGTATCTCTGAAGGCCTGTACTGTATGTATGCAAGTTTTTTTTCCCCACAATGTCGACAAAACATTCAAAAGCACCCACGGTAGCACGCAAAAGGCAAAGGAAGATATTGACCATCGCACAAAAAGTTGAACTTGCTAAAGGAAGGTAGAGGTTGTGGCTGTAGGGCGCCATTACAGAATTAATGAATGAAGATCAAATGGTTTTGATTTTTGGTTTCATTCTATAATACTATACTTGTTTTATAACGAAGGTTTGAACTTCGAGAGTGTTTAAACAAGAGAGAAAAGTGTGAACATGATAATGCTTGTCTGAGAAAAATGGGAAGGGCTATATGAGGTAGAATTGGGATTGAGCCTCTGAGTTTCCAAAAGTAGTTGTATTGTGCTACTGCTTTACTATACGTTCAGATGTACATGATGCACACATTCAGATATATATTTTATAAAGCTCATCATTTATCCATTTGCATGTCCACCAGTCAGTATTTTTGCATCTTGTTGAATCAGATCTGGTCCCTGTGAACAGAGTTGTTGATCCTGTTATCCGGCTGTTTCTCCGGACACTTGCTTTTCTCCTTGTGGACAGGACGAGTGTGAAGCCAAAACAAACAGAGAGCGAGCAGCTGAAGCGTGACTCGATGTGCTTCATGTTTTCCTGCTCATGGATGTGTAAACAGCGGCACGTCTGACCGTCTGATCAACACTCCGGAAAGACCTGGAGTTACACAGATCACAAAACACTCCCCTTCCTCCTCACTGGAGTTACCGTGTCACTAAACCAGAAGAAAAGCACAAGCCCACATGCTCCTTCACTTTGTTAGTGGAGATTGCTCGAATTTATGATTGATCTCATTGTGGTTTAGTTGCGAATTTTAACTAAGGGCTTTAAAGCTTTCTTATATTTTATATACAAATATAATATATACATGTGTGTGTGTGTATATATATCATATATAATATACTTATATGTGTGTGTGTGTGTGTGTGTGTGTGTGTGTGTATATATCATATATAATATACTTATATGTGTGTGTGTGTGTGTGTTTTCTCTGTCTACGCATGTTTTGTGTGTGTGCACTTTTCTCAGTGTGTGTGTTTCTATGTCTGTTTTTGTTTGTTTTCTGTATGTGTTTTTGCACATTGTTGTTTGTGCATGTGTCTGTGTGTGTTTTTGAGTGTGTTTGTGTGTGTGTCCGTTTCTCGATGTTTGTCTGTGTGCACGTTTCTCTGTCTGTATGTAAGTTTTTCTCTTCTCTGTGTGTGTGTGTGTGTGTGTGTTTTCTCTGTCTATGCATGTTTTGTGTGTGTGCACACTTTTCTTAATGTGTGTGTTTCTATGTTTGTCTGTTTGTGTGTGTGTGTGTGTGTGTTTGTGTGTGTTTCTGTCTGTGTGTTTTCGCACATTTTGTTTGTGCATGTGTCTGTGTGTGTTTCTCAGTGTGTTTGTGTGTCCGTTTCTCGATGTTTGTCTGTATGCACGTTTCTCTGTCTGTTTGTTTGTCTCTTCTCTGTGTGTGTGTGTGTGTGTGTGTGCGTGCGTGCGTGCGTGCGTGTATGTATATGTGTATTTCTCTGTGTGTGTTTGTGTGTGTCTGTGACCATGTGTGTGTTTCTCAGTGTATGTATTTCTCTCTCTCTCTCTCTCTCTGTGTGTGTGTGTGTGTGTGTGTGTGTGTGTGTGTGTGTGTGTGTGTGTGTGTGTGTGTGTGTGTGTGTGTGTGTGTGTGTGTGTGTGTGTGTGTGTGTGTTTGGGTGTGGTCGTCGCTCTGTTTCACAGATGAATGTGTGTTAAACTAGATGACCGCAGTGCTGGAAATGTTTGGTGAATGGTTTCGTGTGCCAGAAAGACTGGTTTGACCAATAGCGACGACCACATGAAAGCTCAATGCCTAAAGCAGCTGATGAGACGCAGCTCGATTGATGCAAAGATTTACTTTCAGTCTTCCCTCAGTAAACAAGCATCAGAAGCTGTTGGTGCTGGAGCAGCAGTAAAACTGGAGCAGTCCATCACTGTTAGTGCTCAAATTATGAAAGGGGGTTCGTGGTCTCTGAAGATTTCAGGCTGATTTTAAAGTTTTTTTTTATTTTAAATTTTTTAATTTTTTTTATATAAATGTTTTATTTTGTTTAATTAGGGTTGGGTTGATGGACAATGCCATGGTCCATCACCGATTGCCGATAGACATCACACTGCTGAGTCAGCATCGCAATCCTCCGCACTGCCCCTGTCGCAGCAGCTACCCACTCTTGAAAAATACAATTTTACTGTATTATTATTATTATTATTATTATTATTATTATTATTATTATTATTATTTATATTATTATTGTTGTTGTTGTTGTTGTTGTTGTTTTTATTATTATTGTTATCATTATTATTATTATTATTATTTATATTATTATTATTGTTGTTGTTGTTGTTGTCATTTATTATTATTGTTGTTATTATTATTATTATTATTATTATTATTATTATTATTATTATTATTGTTATCATTATCATTATTATTTATATTATTATTGTTGTTGTTGTTGTTGTCATTTATTATTATTGCTGTTATTATTATTATTATTATTATTATTATTATTATTATTATTATTATTGTTATTATTATTATTAATAATATTATTGTTGTTGTTGTTGTTGTTGTTGTTGTTGTTGTTATTATTGTTGTTAATATTATTAATATTGTTTTTAATATAATAATAATAATAATAATAATAATAATAATAATAATAATAATAATAATTATTATTATTATTATTATTATTATTATTATTATTATTGTTGTTGTTATTATTTAATAATAATAATAATAATAATAATAATAATAATAATAATAATAAACAATAATAAACAACAATAAACAACAACAACAACAACAATATTAACAATAATAATAATATAATATTGTAATAATACACATAATCAGGAACTGTTAAGGGAATGATTGAATGAATAATTATCTTGACAGCTCTAAATGTAGCAGCTCTTATAATCTATGAAGATGAAGATATGGTTTTACACAGACAAGAGGTTGCTGTGTTTTGGTCTTCAGTGTTTAATCTGCAGGATGTCAGGCCTTCTCACGACAGGATCTGCTTTATTAGAAAAAAAAAGATCAATAATGAGAAGGATGTTGAGGAAAATAAAAGAACAGGGAAGTGAAACTCATCTCATGAAGGAACATATGAAGAAAATATCGTGGGCAGTTGATAATTAGAGCTCTCTGTCTGAAAACCCTGACTAAACATCACAAGAAACACACACGTACACAACACAGAACAATCACTGAGGATTCGACATATAAAATATAGACAGGGGTAAATGAAACTCTCGTATGAAATCTGGATGAATTACCCAGCAGCGCTTTTGCAGCTCCTAGAGTTTAAGAGATTTAATCGCACAATACAGCAGAGATGGCAACACACACACACACACACTGAAGCAGATTATGTTACAGAATGAGGTGAAGTGGGCATCTGACCTATATTTCCATTTAATCATAGTCATGTATGATTTACTCTGGCCTATGGAGACATTGCACAGCGCTTTTACACTGGAATACACATGTTTTACAAGTGCCTGCAAAATGCCCTGGTGTCTGTCCATATATTATGTGCATGTTAATTAAATTCAAACTGAATTAGAAATAATTGAATCTGGGATATATATGGTGCTCAGTGTAAATGAGGACACACCGTTTGAAAATAAGTCTTTTTTATTGGTCTTTTGCATGACAAAACAAGTCAAATATTGAGAGAGGTAAACAGTCAGATATTGTCCATTGTTAATCGCTTCTCCTAACCCCTCGTTCATTAACTCAATAAACAAAACAAGAAAAATAAACATTATTACAAATGAATACCAAATTAAATACATTAGATATACTTAACCATTACATCTGACTGCATGCAGATACAAAAAAATAATATTAACATAAAGCAATTCTTCTACTACTACTACTACTTAATAATAATAATAATAATAATAATAATAATAATAACAATTATAATGCTAATAATTATTATACAAATAATAAAATAAAATATTGTAAATAAGTATTATTATTAATAATATCAATAATAATATCAATAATGATATTGAAAACCAATAAAACAAAAAATAATATATAAATTAATGTAATAACGATAATAATAATAATCATAAATAAAAAAATAACATTAGTATTATTAATAATAATAATAGTAATATTAATAGTAATAACAATATAAATAAAGTAATGAAAATATTATACATACATTTTAATAATTATAATATCAACAATATTATCAATAATAATAATAATAATAAATATGACAGCAATCGAAATTAATATTAAAATAATAAATAATATTATTATTTATATTAGTATTATAATTAATAAAACTTTAATATCAATAATGATAATAATAATAATATCAATAATATCAATAATATAATATCCATAATGATGTATTAAAAATGTATAATAAAAATAATAATAATTAATAATAATAATAATAATAATAACATTAATATGAATTATTAGAATTCTGAGAATAATAATAAAATAATAAACCAAAAATAAAATTATATATATATATATATATATATATATATATATATATATATATATATATATATATATATATATATATATTGATGATGATGATGATGATAATAATAATAATAATAATAATAATAATAATAATAATAATAATAATAATAATAATAATAATAATAATAAAATAAATGAAATAAATAAAATAAATATTATTTATAATATCAACAATTCCCAGTGATGGGTTGCAGCTGGAAGGGCATCTGCTGCGTAAAACATATGCTCGATAAATTGGCGGTTTATTCCTCTGTGGTGACCCCAGATTAATAAAGGGACTAAGCCGAAAAGGAAAATGAATGAGTTAATGAATAATATCAACAGTAGTAATAATAATAATAATAATTATAATAAATTAATAAATCTTTGCCAGTACCAGGGGCGATACGGAAAATGTATACTTTTATTCATTTCTCAGTGGTTGTTTTCATTAAACATTTCTATTTATTAAAATAAAACTGTGGTCACCCAACATTTTTAGGAACAAAAAGGTAATGCATTTAAATTTAAATAAGGTGATGCATACAAAATAAAAACACAATCTGCAAAATAACACATAAATCACAGCTTGTCTCAAAACACAGCTTGAGACACTGTGATTATTCTCTTTGTGGGACTCCAGATGATTTTTTCCTGACCTTTAGATATCTGAAAGGCAGATAATGGGCAATTCTCTGCCAGCTCTCTTCTACCAAATGGCTTCATTTATTTCTGATAACCCGCCAGAGCAGATCTTTTCTTTTGAGGCTGGTAAGTGACACAAGCACAATGTGTAGGGACTAGGGAGCGCGAGCTGTCTTTTAAGTGAAGGAACTGCTTAGTGAGGTGCTGAGAAGCATTTGGAGGAGGAATGAAAAGTGTGGGTTCTCAGGAGGATTGTGATTCAGATTATAGTTATGCCTGAAGTGTGTGTTTGCGCGCACATCTACATCTGGATTGTATTCAGTGAAGCTACCAGAGCTAATGACAGACAGACAGACAATGCAGATTTTGAGTGCTGCATTGTTCTTTGTTTTTATTTATTCATTTATTTACTCTTCCCCATATGCTATCCTAATTTTGTATGTGCAACTCAAATATTGACATTTTAATTAACGCTTCTTGTAGTTTCTAATTAGCCTCGCTCCTTGAGATCAGTTTATGCATCTGTTTAACATTATTCATCTGAATCTAACAACCATACACCTAAGCTTTTCCTCCCTAAAATGTCTCATCTTCTCTCATTTCCACCTACTTTTCCCTTATATGTTATCCTTCTTGTATCTACAACTCAAATATTGACATTTTAATTTACGCTTCTAGTAGTTTCTAATTAGCTTAGCTCCTTGAGATAGGTTTATGCATGTGTTTAGCATTATTTATCTGAACCTAACAAACATTTCCTGAGCTTTTCCTCTCTAAAATGTCTCATCGTCTTATATTTCTGCCTAATCTTTCCAATATGCTATTATTCTTGTACCTTTGTCTGTAATATCGCCCTTTTAATTTTCGCGTCTTGTAGTTTACAATTAGCCTCTCTCCCTGAGATCGGTTTATGCATGTGTTTAACATTATTTATCTGAACCTAACAAACATATTCTGAGCTTTTTCTCCCTAAAATGTCTCATCTTTTCTTAATTCCACCTACTCTTCCCTTATATGCTATCCTTCTTGTATCTGCAACTCAAATATTGCCCTTTTAATTTCCGCCTCTTCTAGTTTCCAATTAGCCTGGCTTCTTTAGATCGGTTTATGCATGCGTTTAGCATCATTTATCTGAACCTAACAAACATATCCAGAGCTTTTCCTCCTTAAAATGTCTAATTATCTCTTATTTCTGCCTACTCTTTCCAATATGCTATTGTTCTTGTACCTTTGTCTGTAATATCGCCCTTTTAATTTTTGCCTCTTATAGTTTCCAATTAGCCTCTCTCCCTGAGATCAGTTTATACATGCTTTTAACATTATTTATCTGAACCTAACAAACATATCCTGAGCTTTTCCTCCCTAAAATGTCTCATCTTTTCTTTTTTCCACCTTCTCTTCCTATATATGCTATCCTTCTTATATCTGCAAGTCAAATATTGCCCTTTTAATTTACGCTTCTTGTAGTTTCTAATTAGCCGCACTCCTTGAGATCGGTTTATGCATGCGTTCAACATTGTTTATCTGAACCTTACGAACATATCCTGAGCTTTTCCTCCCTAAAATGTCTAATTACCTCTTATTTCTGCCTAATCTTTCCAATATGCTATTATTCTTGTACCTTTGTCTGTAATATCGCCCTTTTAATTTTCGCGTCTTGTAGTTTCCAATTAGCCTCGCTCCCTGAGATCAGTTTATGCCTGCTTTTAACATTATTTATCTGAACCTAACAAACATATCCTGAGCTTTTCCTCCCTAAAATTTCTCATCCTTTCTTTTTTCCACCTTCTCTTCCTTTATATGCTATCCTTCTTGTATCTGCAACTCAAATATTGCCCTTTTAATTTCCGCCTCTTCTAGTTTCCAATTAGCCTGGCTTCTTGAGATCGGTTTATGCATGTGTTTAGCGTCATTTATCTCAACCTAACAAACATATCCTGAGCTTTTCCTCTCTAAAATGTCTAATCGTCTTATATTTCTGCCTACTCTTTCCAATATGCTATTATTCTTGTATCTGTGTCTGTAATATTGCCCGTTTAATTTCCGCCTCTTGTAGTTTCCAATAGCCTCGTTCCCTGAGATCGGTTTATGCATGCTTTTAACATTATTTATCTGAACCTAACAAACATATCCTGAGCTTTTCCTCCCTAAAATGTCTCATCCTTTCTTATTTCCACCTTCTCTTCCTTTATATGCTGTCCTTCTTATATCTGCAAGTCAAATATCGCCCTTTTAATTTCCGCTTCTTGTAGTTTCTAATTAGCCGCACTCCTTGAGATCGGTTTATGCATGCGTTTAACATTATTTATCTAAACCTAACAAACATATCCTAAGCTTTTCCTCCCTAAAATGTCTAATTACCTCTTATTTCTGCCTACTCTTTCCAATATGCTATCATTCTTGTACCTGTGTCTGTAATATCGCCCTTTTAATTTTCGCCTCATGTAGTTTGCAATTAGCCTCACTCTATGAGATCAGTTTATGCCTGCGTTTAAGATTATTTATCAGAACCTAACGAACATATCCTGAGCTTTTCCTCCCTAAGACGTCTCATCGTCTCTTATTTTCACCAACTCTTCCCAATATGCTGTCCTTCTTGTATCTGCGACTGTAATATCTCCTTAATTTCCGTCTCTTGTAGTTTCCAATTATCCTCGCTCCTTCAGATCGGTTTATGCATGCGTTTATGTCATTGATCTAAACCTTACAAACATATCCTGAGATTTTCCTCCCTAAAATGTCTCATCGTCTCTTATTTCTGCCTACTCTTCCCCATGTGCTATCCTTCCTCTATCTGCGCCTCTAATATCGACTTTTTAAATCCCCCCTCTTGTAGTTGCCAATTATCCCCGCTCCTGCAGATCGGTAGCAGACCGAGAGGTTAACTGTGTTCGGATGTCGACATCCATGCCGAGGAATGTCTAAACGAGCTGATTAATTAACAGACCTGCTCTCCGTCAGCCTATCAACACTTCCCTCGCATTCACATCAGCGTCCGCAGCATCTTCCCCTACAGCAGCTGCGCTAATGAATGATTTCCACAGTGGCCGATCTTTTGGCACGAGCGCAGCAGAGTCGTGCCAGAGAAGCGCCGGCTCCTGTTATGAGCACAGATGAATCGCCGGTCTGTCGAGAGAGTCAGATTCTTACATCATAAATACACGTGCGGTCCAGGCCTGCGCTCTTTAAATGGCTGTGGTAAGATTCTCCGCATTGCTAAGAGAGGAAAACAGTTTTGTGGACGAGCTAAGAGATTCACTGCTGGATTGCGTTCAGCTTTCTGAATTGCTGTTTACATCTTTGCTCTCAGGTTTCGCAATAGGGTTGAACAGTATATTGTTTGAGCGTCAATATTGCAATGTGTGCATCTGCAATATGGGATTGGATTTATGTATTAAAGATTAAAAGAAATTATTTTTATATTCTTGTATACAATTATTTATACATTGACCATGTTATTTATGCTTGATTGTTTGTACTTGAATACTGTTAGATCACCCACAGCAAACCCTAAAGCACTGTTTTACATAAACATAAAGCTCTGTCGTATTTATATATGCTTGTTTTCATGATATTTTATGCTGACTTGTGCTTTCGAAAAAGACTTGATCTCCCCACTCAATCTGAATCTTTCAGAGTAGTTCATATCACTATATATATTGCAGCAAGACAATATCATGCGGTCCTATTTAGGAGTGTGTGTTGAATTTAATGGTCTGCTGGTGTAGGTTACATGGTATTTATGTGATAACATTGTGTGAGGTCATACACTCAAAATAATAACTAATTCTTTTAAGTTGAGTCGAAACAACACCATTCTTAAGTTTTTGATGGGACAACTTAATTGTTTTATTTTCAATCCACTTAAATTTGTAAATATTATTATGTGAACTTGTTGTTTTTATTGAGAAAACCTGAATTGTGTGGAACCACTAATACACTGTGTACATTGTTTACCATGCATTACAGTGTATTGTTTACCATGTTTGTTTGTTTGTTTACGGTTCTGTATTGTATTATGGGAGTTTTATTTCTGGTCTGTCAGCTTGTGATGTTAAATTCAACTCGGTACAGTTAGTTTTTTTTTTACAGTGACTTTTATTAGTATTTAAGTGGTTTAAGATAAGATATTTTTAACAAACAATATATAAAGTGAAATAATGCTGTAAAATAGCTGAAAAAGTACTTAGTTTATTAGTTTATTTATTGTACTTTAGTTTATAACACAAACACAAAATAATCACTTGAAAATAGGGATGCTCCGATCAATATATTATAGCCGATACCGAGTATCGATTCATCTGATATAATGCTTAAATGCATATGCTACTTAAGCGTAGAGCTCTCTTTACCTAAGAGAATAAGGGAAGGATGTTGCATATGATTCCCTAAACATGTCTCTTATAACCATCTAGTGGGAACATGTCATGGTCAGAAGCAGATGGTAAGAAAATGGAAAGAAAAACGATGGACACATTGCAAATGATAGATGAAAAAGTCAACAAGTCTCAATCAAGAAAAGGTTTGTGGTGCATATTTGATGCATAAGAAGTTAAAACGCACACCTATATATCCATAGCTACTATACTAAAATTAAGTCCAGCGATCGCTCATGCATCATTTATCTCCTCACTTGTTTTAGCGCTGCTGATGTGTCTAATATACAGGACAGCATGTGTGTCTTCCTCTGCTTGTAAACTCGTATACGAGTACTTGTGATTGGTTCATGAGATCAGCCAGATTGGTGAGTACCGATTGAGTCATTGATTAAAAAATGTCAACTGAAGTCACTTTTCAACACCAAAAGCTTTTGGAGGAAAGATCTAGATCCCTTTATACAATTCAGAAAAAATAAATAAGTGAAAAAAATCATTCATCACAAAATACGGAGGATTGCTGACATTACAGCGTACTTACTGATTATTTCTAATAAGCCAATGATGCACATGGTCATGTGAACGCATTCAACTGCTAATCATAGTAAAGTTATAAACCACTTAAGCATAAACAGATCGTCACTGACTGATTTCTGTCCCTTTAGCCAATTTTTTTTCCATGTAAACGCAGATGCATTTAAACGCTTTCTTCCAGTTTATTGAACTGTGCAAGTGTGCTATAAGACAGAAATGCACACTTAATGTAGATTTAAAAGCATCCAGATGAAGCTAATGTAGTGCAGAGACGGGGAAAAGAAACAATTCTGTGATTTCTTGACCCAAACATAAAGAAATTGTGTATTCGTCTTGTGCAGCTGAAGTAGCAGCTCGTCTTGAGAGGATGATAACTTCTACATTTACAGTTTATAGCTTTTACTTTAAATGACTTTTTTCAAAAAGGATGATTTTGTTTTATTATTGAAGGAATATCACAGTATTGTTTATATATTTCTGTCTGTCTATATAAAGTATAATAATGATAGTATTATAACAATGTTATAATACTTTATAGTAATATAATTAATTAAAAGAATTTTAGAATATTAGCATTATTATAGTTTTACTTATATTTTTAGCAAATTAATGAATGTACTTCACCTAAATAATAATTTATTTTGTGGAAAACCGTCATCAGAATTGGAGAATAGCAATGTTTGCAACAGGAAAATATATATATTTTTGGAAGGTTAAAGCTAGTGGGTGACCGATATATCGACCGATATTCATTCAGTCATTTTCTTGTCGGCTTAATCCCTTTATTAATCCGGGGTCTCCACAGCGGAATGAACCGCCAACTTATCCAGCAAGTTTTTACGCAGCGGATGCCCTTCCAGCAGCAACCCATCTCTGGGAAACATCCACACACATATTCACACACACACTCATACACTACGGACAATTTAGCCTACCCAATTCACCTGTACCGCATGTCTTTGGACTGTAGGGGAAACCGGAGCACCCGGAGGAAACCCACGCAAAGGCAGGGAGAACATGCAAACTCCACACAGAAACGCCAACTGAGCCGAGGTTTGACCCAGCAACCTTCTTGCTACGAGGTGACAGCACTACCTACTGCGCCACTGCCTCGCCCGACCGATATTTATTTATTTATTTTTTCAGTTTTGGTGTTTGGACGATATGTTCGAAGCATTCATTTTGATGGCAGACAGCCTTTTCTTTTGACAGTGCTGGGAACAACTACATTGTAAAAAAGTTATATACCCTGTATATAATCAGTCATGACAGCACATGTTTTTAGTTTATTGTAACCTATTAAACTAAGTTAATCATGTATTAACTTTAATTTTCTAAGTTATGCGAGCAGTTTTAAGTCAGCTTAACATAATGTAAGTTCAATGGACTCATAAAGTTAATTTGATTCAGCTTAAAAATTGAAGGCAACCTGGATTTTGTTTTTGACAGTGTAGTCTCTCTCTCTTCTCTGCTGTGATCCTCACTCTTTTTCTGTCTCTTGCACTGTTGTGGGTTGTTTAGCAGTTCATTTGTCGCCAAGAATTTTTACTGCATGCCCTAAATCCTGTTTCGTCCAAGAATAAGTGTTTAGCTTATACTAAATGCTTCGCCTAATTGTTTTGCAACTTGGTAGGCCCAACAAACGAAACATTCCCAGATTCTGCATAATTTATCCTCTTTTCACTGCGGGACGCTCAGTCGGCAGACCTAAATATTGTGTTAATATTTCAGTCTCATTTTGGCTACACAGTCATGGACACCACAGAATGTGCGTGCATTTGCATATTAATGAGCTAATGAATAATGAATGAATGTAGTGGTTGATTAGCTGTCAGGTTCATGGCCGGATCATTATGAGACGAGCTCCGTTTAAGTGAGGTTAAAAGCACATTAGGGATCCCTTTGAACCACTTTTAAGTGAACTGCATGTTTTATTAAATTATTTTGGGTGTTGGATTTCTGATGGGTGGATTTCAAATGATCTGTCTGTCTGTCTGTCATTGTATTCAGCTTTATCAGTGCATCCATCTATCCATCTGTCCGTCCGTCCGGGTAGAACTTATAGGAATCAATATTGAGTAAACCAAATAAAACAACAACAACATAAATTGAAAACTAGATGTTCTCTCCTCCAGCCCGAGAGCTGAGACTGTGTTTTCTGGATGGCGGTGAGGAATGTAAAGCCATCATCTTGAGCTCGGTGTCGTTCTGTAAGGAGCTTAAACCACCCGACTGTAACATCAGACCTCAAACCAGCTCTCAGACCTAAAGCAGATAATCCTGGTCTTGTGTCGAGTTCTCGATTTCCATGTTTGTGTCTCGGGTCTGTGGGATTATGGGATATGAGAGTGTGTGGCACCCTGTGGAGGTTTGGACAGTGTGTTTGTTATTTCTGGTACTTTACACGTGCCATTAGCTGTTGTGACTCTGCTGCTTACTAATGCAGGCCAAAGGGTTTTTTAGTTATTTCAGGACAATCCGTTGGTCAGACTTTATTTTGATGGTCCGTTTGTTGAATTTAAGCTACATTGCATCTACATGCCAACTAATTCTCATTACATTATAAGTAGACTGTTAGTTTGGGGTTAGGGTTAATGTAAGTTGACGTGTACTTGCAAAGTGTCTTAAAGTCAGTTAAATGTCTGTTGAAGGAGCAGTATCAGCAGATATGAAGCAGACAGTCTACTAATACTCAAATGGACCATCAAAATAAAGTGTTCCCATATTTAAGTCTATATAATGTGTATGTTATACATATAATAATGTAGATTCTATAATATAATATTTCATATTAAAATGTCATGTGTAAGAGGTATTTATTCATTAAATTTTACCCTAAAATATGTTATTTATAATCATACTCGTATTATTTTATAGTATATCAGTAATATCATTATGAAGTTGCTCCACAAATTTTCTTTGGCTCAATCCAATATCTTAATGAAACATTGCATAACTTAAAAATAAAACATGTTTTTATCCAAGTTATCGAATTTTTAAATTATATTATATTTAATTTTTTTTTTTTTTAGTAATTATTAAAAAAAAAGATATATTTTTCTTTTTTTAAACATAATTTTTATATGTTAAAAAGTCAATTTATTGTTATTATGATACATTTTTTTTGTATTCTTATTTTCTGTTTTGTTTTTAATAAATTATTTTAGCTAAAATATGTTATTTATAACCATACTCCACGACCATATCACCACCCAAGACTGGTTACTCACTGAAGCTAAGCAGGGCTGAGCCTTGTCTGTACCTGGATGGGAGACCACATGGGAAAACCTGGTTTCTGTTGGAGGAGATGTTAGTGAGGGCAGCAGGGGAGGCTTAACCTGCGGTCGGTGTGTATCCTAATGCCCCTGGTAAAGTGAAGGGGACACTATACTGTCAGTAGGCGCCGTCTTTCTTTCGTTTTTGTGTTAAACAGAGGTCCTGCCTCTCTGTGGTCATTAAAAATCTCATGGCACTTCTTGTAAAGAGTAGGGTGTAACCTCGGTGTCTTGGCCATATTCTCCCCATTGACCCTTACCTATCATGACCTCCAATCATCTTCATCTACCGAATTGGCTCTATAAAATATTGGCTCCGTTGTTTTTTGGCTGCAGTCACAACTTCCAAGTGGATGCTGCACATTAGTGGTGGAGTGGGGAGACCTCCCTTTCGTGATTGTTAAGCACTTTGGGTGTATGTCCATACACAAGAAATGCGCTCTATATATACACACACACACACACACACACACACATACACACGCATTACTGCCTTGCTTCCTTATTTATTTACTTACTTACTAAAATATTTAATCTAATAATGTCAGGTGTAAATTTATATTTATATAAATGTTATATGAGAAAATAGAGCATTTTTTATTATGTTAATTATGTTATTCATTAGTAAGCAGCAGAGTCACAACAACTAATGGCACGTGTAAAGTACCAGAAGTAACAAACACACTGTCCAAACCTCCACAGGGTGCCACACACTCTCATATCCCATAATTAAGTCATTTTGATGCACTACAAAATATGACAAAAACAATACATATGAATAGTGGATTATTTAGAATATATTAGTTAGTTTAAGACCTAGTCACAAGTAACGTACTTAAACGAATAACACATTGCTATTGTATTTCAGTATGTAGATGTTATTCAAACTTAAATGGAATATTCATTAGGGGGCGTGACTTTTTTTGCATATCATTTCATCACGGAAAACTAACAGTAAGAGGGGCGTGGCTAAGAATATTGACATCTGACATCATCAGATAAGGACTTTCACTCCAAACGCAGAAGCAAATGGTCAGAATGAGATTGAAGATTACCAAAACAAAGCTGTTTCATAGGATTAACACACACACAGTTGAATTGTCCACCTAAAATAATGATATGAGCGAGCTAAATAAACACGTTTTGATTTTACACTGACTTTAATGCCATGAAATACAAGGCGAATTTTAGAGTTTGCCTTCCTATTGATAATGGCCAACAAAACTGCATCTGGATCTATTTGATGGCAGCATTGCCCAAATTTGCTGTCAACATTGCTCTAACAATTTACCCATTTTTTCCTAGAGATGGTTGCGGCTGGAAGGGCATCCGCTGCGTAAAAACGTGCTGGATAAGTTGGCGGTTCATTCCGCTGTGGCGACCCCGGATTAATAAAGGGACTAAGCCGACAAGAAAATGAATGAATGATTTTCCCCATGTATCATCACCTTTAGTATCAGGTGCTATTGTAAAGATGCATGAATACGCATGCATGAAAACCAAGTAAATAGAGATGAATCGTCATATCGGTTCCACAGAAAAACCACGCTCAACAACAGTTCCTCGTGATTAGTAGAGTGCAAACATATTCAGAGATGATTTGTTCTGTTAGTTACAGATGATTTAGCGATGATTACAGATGATCCTCGAGCCCCTGTGGGCCAGCGTCCCAAACGCAGATTAAAGCTGGTGCTAAAAAGGATTTTCAGAGCCGAATTATTGGAGAGATTGTAATTTGGTTCACATTCAGGGTTAATCCATGTCTGGCGCTCACAAATAAATAAAGAATTTGTTGATAAATATTGAGTGGCAGTTTACACTGTATGAAACGTTAAATGGACAGTTCAAACAGAATTAATAATTGTATCATTGTTACTTTTGAGCTTCTGTCTTTTTAAAACACAGATTTAACATATACTGAAGAACGCTGGAAACTGTTAGCTATTGACTCTTTTCCATACTTTGGATATCATGACGCATTTTCTGACGTTGTTCCAAATATCTTCTGTTTTCAGCAAGAGGAATTAAACTTAAACATATATGATGTTGAATAAATGGGTACGTATTTTTCATTTTTGGGTTCACCGTTCCTTTAACTTCCAGAGTCAATGTGCTTTTGAGTTTATCTATTGGTATTTGACCTTTTTAGAAAAACCTCTGCCTCTTTTCTTCCTCTCTCTCTCCGTTTCTCTTTGTTTTTCTTCAGGTAATTAAAAGCACAAAGTATTTTTCGGTCACTGCACGCGTTTGAGCCTCTCTGGCGAAGCTCCAGCTCAGTTAACAGCTGCCGTACGGTTACCGGAGAAGGATTTGAGCTCTGTCAAGGACTGCACATCCAAGCTGAATAATTTAAAGCGCTGCTGCCGAAAACCTGTATAATTAATTCATTGGACCTACTTTGTTATTTTGGCTTCCAAATTGTAAAGTCAAATCACACAGATAGGATGCAGCTGCCAATGAAACTCCGAACGTGTGATTGTGAGGCTTTTCTTGGTCAGCAGGAATGTTTTAGGCCTTTGGATTGGGATCAGATGACATGCACTAGACTGAATGAGTTTTTAAGGTGGGAAATTGTTTTAGTTCTGTTGCATGCACACTGTTTAAAATGATTCATTAGATTTACTCGTTTGTTTTTAGGGTAAGTGGTTGCAAACTATTTATATGGGCTAGATTTAAACAAACAAATTAAGTTAAACATTAGTATATTTAATTTGTTTAAATTAAGCCCATATAAACTGTTTGCAATCACCTTCCTTGAAAATAGTAGATCCAATATATCATTTTTTCAGTGCATGCAAGAAAAGAATCAACAGATAGGAGTCGTTATTTTTGGAATCATTTGGAATTGTTCACTAAACAGAACTGATTCATCGAAGTGATTCATTTGGGAACTGTTGACGTACTTTAGTTGAACTGTGTGATTTTGATTCATTAAATAGAATTGACTCATATGAGTCATTCATTTGGGAATAGGCTGGATTGTTCTGATTGCACTTTGTTTTTGATTTCACCAAGAAGGATTTAACAAAAAGAGACAGCCACACTGGAATACACTTGTTGCTTAGTTAACTTTTTGATTCAAAAGAGTCATTTGCTTTGGAATCGCTTTGAATAAACTGCTGAACAGAATCAGTTGAACGCTCTGGCTGCACTTTATGCATGTGGTTTACTAAAGAATTGATTATTTTGGGAACTTTTAGCATTCAATGGTCCCTCTGTAGGTTTTTGATTCACCAAGTGGAATCGAATCATTGATAAGAGTCATTATTTGGGGAATTTGCTGAACCGGCACTTTAATTTTTGATAGCACCAAAAATGAATCCACTCATAGGAGTCGCTTGTTCATGAATTGATTGGATGGCACTTATTTAACTTTATTTCACCAACATGTTATTAACATTAAAAAACACCTGTTTTTTTGCATGAAACTGCATGTCACTATAGTTAAAAATCTACAATATGGGGTAATTTATTTATATTACTATAGTTGTTGTGTGACCATAGTAATATAGTATTAGTATAGTATATTAGTCAAGTATTTTACTATATTATGATTAGCGAACACAAGTATTTACTATAAGTTACAGTAGTATTTTATTGTGGGTTTTTAAGGTGTCACTATTCATTTTGCATCTAATAACATTATGCATATACTAGCTATATGGTTAGAATGTGAGTTTGGTTTAGTTGCATGTAATGCATAATTAACTGTAATTACTTTGGTAAAAATCCTGCATGTTACTATAGTTAAAAATCTACAATATTGGGTCATTTATTTATATTACATTACTATAGTTGTTGTGTGACCATAGTAATATAGTATTAGTACAGAATGTTACTATATTATGATTTGAAAACACTACAGTATCCACTATAAATTGCTGTAGTATTTTTGATGTGGGTTTTTTAAAGTGTAGCTATTCATTTTACATCTAATAAGATTGTGTATATACTAGCTATATGGTTAGAATGTGGGTTTGGTTTAGTTGCATATAATTATGCATAATTAACTGTAATTACTATGGTAAAAAACCTGCATGTTACTATTGTTAAAAATCTACAATATTGGGTCATTTATTTAAATTACTATAGTTGTTGTGTGACCATAGTAATATAGTATTAGTATAGTATATTTGTACAGTATTTTACTATATTATGATTAGAAAACACTATAGTATTTACTATAAATTATTGTATTTTTAATGTGGGTTTTTAAAGTGTAACTATTCATTTTATTACTGATAACATTACACAATTGTGCATACTTAACTGTAACTATAGTAATATATAGTTTCAAATCTACAATGTTATGTCATTTATTTACATAACTATAGATGTTGAGTGACAGATAGCATAAAGGTATTTTACTATGCTATAATTTTAAAAAAATACTAGAACTTACTCTAAATTACTGCAGTATTTTTTGTGGTTTGTTAAAGAGTAACATCCATGCTTCAGATATCACAAAAAGAATCGACTTGTATGAAGTTTTAATGAAAAGCTTGAAGAATCATTTGAAGGAATCGTTCGTAAAGAATCATTTGTTTCTAAATTCATGAGCGTTTCTTTGGGCTCTGGCCTTTATCGTCTTTTAAAACTCTTATCACACACGCACACAAAACATCTCAACTAGGTCAGAGTCTCTGTGTGAGTATCCCAGATTGGCCTGTGCCCCATAAAATCTGTGAAATCCACTCCAGAAATCATGTCTTGCTTTGCGGTTTCAGCCAGGTGAGGTAACCTGCTTTAACAAACCTATCCCATAATCCCCTCTAAATGGACTGGGCAATGATGACATCATTATAATAGATATGAGAGCTGGCTGTTTGTTTGAGCCGATTGCACAAGACGTGTCCTGTTTCTCTCAGTGTCCAGTCTGTCACTTCTTCTTTTCTTTTGTCGTGTCTCTCATCGTTTTTTTTTTTGTCTCCATATTCTTCATTTCTTCTCCATTCCTATCCTTTTCCCGGCTCAGGGAGCATTGACTTCAAAGGCTTTTAGTGTACATGCTCATCAAAGGCAGTCTCCTCAGGTGAGCCTCTCTATCGAGCGCTTAAAGAAGAGAGGCACGTCAGTTTTATTAAACCTTCCCACAGCGATGAACTTCAGAGCCAATCTGGCAACCCTGCCCTTATGAGCTTAAGCGGAGGTCACGCTAGGCTTTGAGCATATGAAAGCACTTTAGACCCTAAAACACTGCAAACCAGGCTTTTAGATTCGTGCACACTTTGAATTCAGCCTTTGCATTGTGCCGGTTTGCGTCACGGCCGTTTGTAGAAATGAGTTTCTGTGCACAGATTATCTAATGCGCCTGAGTAGAAGTGCCTCTTTTGTGTTTGCTTGAATAAATCCATTGTTTGTTTATATTGAGAATGTTTTTATGTTTATTCTGAAGATTTAGAAATGAGAAATTTTGGTCAATACTAATAACAAGGCTGTCTGTAACCTTTGTTTTTTGCTATTTCTCTAGTATGAGTTGAAAATAGAGCTGCATGATTCTGGCTAAAATGAGAATCAAAATATTTTTTGCTTAAAATTAAGATCACAATTTCCTCACGATTCCGTAGTTGTAAAATAAAAGTTAATATAAGTAAGTTGTTATTATTGTTATTCTCAAACAACTGGTAAAACAACAATAATAATAATAATAATATATATATATATATATATATATATATATATATATATATATATATATATATATATATATATATATATATATATATATATATATATATATATATATATATATATTTTATATATATATATATATATATATATATATATATATATATATTTTATATATATATATATATATATATATATATATTTTATATATATATATATATATATATATATATATATATATATATATATATATATATATATATATATATATACATACATACATATATTAGCTGTTAACCGATAAAAAAATCATAAAATACAAATCTTAAAATGACTTTTATTACATTTTTATATACATTTTATATTAAGATCTACTTAACTATGTCTATTTTAGTGCTTCTTAACTATGCTTGATAATGCTAATTAATATACACTGTCCTTGCCAAATAAACAAGTCAATAAATTAGCAAATCTATTAAATAAATAATAAATAAATAAACAAATAAATCTATAAATAAACACATTTATTGCCAGAGACCTCATTTTATTATTTTACTTCTAATACTAACATAAAAAATATAATTTATCAACCCATACCGATATGGTGGCCAATATATTGGGGAACACATCAAGTTAAACTTAAGGTTTTATTACTTTCAGTTATATGAACCCAGGTCAACCCTGAGCTATTACTTATCAATTGCTGTTTTTTTGTGTGTTTCAGTGCTGGCCGGTTTCCGAGGAACGGTTCAGCATGGCTTGCCTCTGGAGATTGGTGATACGGTGCAGATCCTGGAGAAATGTGAAGGTATACACGAGCACTGATTCAGTTCATCGTTATTTCTATAGCACTTTTACAATGTAGATTGTGTCAAAGCAGCTTAACATAGAAGTTCTAGTAAATTACAAATGAAACCGTGTCAGTCCAGATTTCAGAGTTCAGTTCAGTGTGGTTTAATTTGCACTGCAGAAAGTCCAAACACTGAAGAGCAAATGCATCGATGCACAGCTCCACAAGTCCCAAATTTGCCTGCTTGAATCTTATAAACCTCCATATTTGTGTTTACACCAGTTTCAACCAGCTTGCATTGGATTAAATGGACAATGCTGCTCTGTTAGTCTTATAAGCTGGCAAATGGTCCACAAACTCAACCAGTATGAAAATGCAAATATCATGCTTGTAATAACTGTTAATTTAGACAGGGCATTTAAGCTAATTATCTGACTAATCTTAGTTCGTGTGTGGTTTTTTCAGGAGTTACTTGACTTTAGATCATTTAATTAAGTTGTCATCCCTAAATGGGACTAAAAAGACAACAGTTGGCCTCTGGCATATGCTGTTTTGGATTATGATTGGGTTTTAGTTCCCACCAGCCTTCTAGACTAGCTTAACCAGCAGGACTTCCTTTTTAAAACCAGATTAATTATGAAGTGTGTGCAGGTTCAGCAACTTAATATGGTCAATATTAGAAACAATAAACTCTATATAACTATTATAAATACCATATAATACTTGTATAAACTAGCTATTGTTTTGATATTTGACTAATTTAATAATTAATACTTAATGATCAACTAATGATCAACCACTTTTGGCTCAGTGCAGAAATCGTATTCATAACTTTTAATTAAAGGGATCGCATAATTGAAAGAGTTGTAAAGTTTGTCTACAAGGCTGAATTCTGATATAACCTTAAGTCTACATGAACTTGTGTGGAAAGTCATTCTGATCTGCGATGGCCTGTATTTTCGGCTTGATGATAAACTGCTGACACAGACACCTGTACCACCTCACTCGTTCTTCAAGCGGGAGGATTTGAAACCAGTCTTTTTTTGTGACCCGCACTTGGCTCCTTCATTTCCTGTTTCCACCCTTTGAAGACGCACTTCTTTTGTGCTCGGCTTGCACGCTCTTCCTGTTTTTCTTGAGCGAAGAAAAGCCCTTTTTGGAGAACACCTAGAGAGGAGAGCGTGACTATTTAGCTGTAAATGTGACACTTGGTAATCATGGCTTGCTGCTGTTCATCAAGTGAGAGGTCATGTTTCTATATCGGACGGCTGTTATTACTCTGTTTACTGTAATGATGGGTTGACGCTGCCCATGTTTTTCACACGTTCAAACTGTGATTCTCGGATGTTTGCCAGAAAGCACAGTTTGTGGGTTGGTTTGCAGTGGGCTGAAGTTTCATCAGTGTTATTTTGAGAGATTTATACATGAGTGAGGTATTCAGAAATGCAGTGGTTGGTCATAAGCCGCATCTATAATGCATTTATTTGGATATTACCTTCTGCACTGTTAAAAATGCTTTACATAGTTAAGAGAATTGGACACAAAACAATTACGTTGTCCTAAAAAACTCAAGATGTGTTTTGTTTTAAAGTTGTGTGTAAGGTTTTAGCTAATGTTTTGATATTATATAGAGTATTGCAGGATCCCTATGGTCTACCAAAATAACCATTTTCGAATACCAAACCGCTTGAGTGAGCCATTTATTCCTGTCTTCTTGCACAAACTTTCATAAGTTTGTAATACATTTAGAATGATGACAGTTCTTTGGCTATATGCAAAAGAACAACACACCTTTGGACTCTCAAATAGCTGACACCTGAAAGAGTTTGTTTGGTGATATCGAAATGTTGAAAATGAGCTGTTTTCGTGAATCCTTGCACATCCATTTGTCCTTTTTGTTCTCATTTTAGGAGGAGCGTTTCCAACATTACTAAGATCATGTCTCGTGAAAAGGGCTTTTATAAAAATGGCTCGCTGAAGAAAGCCTTTAAAGATGAAAGTCACTGAAATGTTTTGTGTTTTCAGGTTGGTACAGAGGATTCGTCCTCAAGAACCCGAATGCCAAGGTAAGTAAGCGTCTCTTTGTCTTTTATCATTTCTGTCTGTGCCCGATGCTATTTTCAGTCACTGAAATACCACAGCAACAGCAGTGAGAAGAAATGCACGGATCAAAGCCAATTTATGTCTGTTTGTTTGTCTATTTTTCCCACATTCTTGATTAACTGTAGAATTATTCACTTTTTTTATTTATTTATGCATTTATGTTTAATTTCTGTCTTTCTAGGGCATATTTCCATGCTGCTATATTCACCTGAAGAATGCTCATATCAAGAATAAGGGGTGAGTTTAGTTGTTTTTAGGTATTACATATTAAATTGACCTTCATGGAAACATTAAACCGGAGTTTCGCAGTTATATGCTCCTTAGTAACAACCATATTCAATTTTATTCAGTTCAAGTTTATTTGTATAGCGCTTAATACGATAATTATAGTTTCAAAGCAGCTCAAAAAGCAGTTTTAAAGCATCTTATAAAAGGTGTCTTATCTGTGTAAAGAGCTAACATGCACATTATACACATCTGTTTGCTATAGTTTCTGCATTACGTCCACTTTTAAGAGATATTTCATCCCAAAAATAAAGATAATTTTCAGTAGTGCATTAAAGATTTTTAGCTGAAATTGTGGCTCTTGGTGATTCATTAAAATACACTGTAAAAATGCTAAATTGTTCCACATTTTCTTCATGTTGTTTTAATGCAAACTGATTAAGAATACAAATTTAAGTCGATTGAACTTAATACAATTAAAAATAAAAAATAAAAATAAAAATTAAGTTAATTCAGCACATTTTTAGCGTTTTAAACATGCAACAAAAGGCATTTAATTGTACAAATCAACAGTACTTTGAGAGTTAAAACGACGTTTACCAGGGGTGTCCAATCTCGCTCCTGGAGGGCTGGTGTCCTGCATGGTTTAACTCCACCTTCCCTCAACACAATTGCCTGGAAGTTTTAGGCTGTTTCTCAATTCCAAGAACGCTGAGAACAGACTCTGGTTCTTGTGGAGACCGTTCTTGCCAAGTTACCTCGGAGGAACGAACTCGGGAGGCCGTGAGAACACAGAATGCGTCCTGTGAGAAATGAGATGCTGCGTTCTTCCCTAGTTTACAGGAAGTTATTTAAACATTACAGCATTCATGTAAGGATTTATTGCTTTTCCCCTTTTCACATTGTATACTATGCATAAAGACCTTACAAATACACATTGCACAATATAAATAAAACTAATTTAAATATGAATTTGAGCAAATGAACACCCTTAATGTGTTTATGCTTTTATTAAGAGTTTCATGGTAATGTCTACATCACTGCTTCATTTAGGGAAACTCCTGAGACAAAGAAGTTATATCTCTTTACTTTAATAATAAGTCTATAAGAAATGCTGTACTTCCCACCTCCTATATTCAGTCGCAATGACTTCTGGGCCTACTCGAGCAATTTTTTTTTTTTTAGCTCAAGTCTGCATTGATGCATCCTTGATATCAGGAACACATCCCAGAACTTTCACACATCCTCTGTTCTTGCAGTCCTGAATTTTGGAACTGAACTTTGACGGATAATGATGATGTTACTTGAGAACGCAAGACCGCTGAAGAACCCATATTGAGAAACAGCCTTAGTATACCTAGAAAGAGCTTGAATAGCTGGTTCAGGTATGTTTAAATGTGGTTGCCCTGCTGAAAAATCCAGCTTAAACCAGCCTAGGCTGGTTGGGTGGTTTTAGCTGGTCGACCAGGCTGGTTTTAGAGAGGTTTTGGCCACTTCCAGGCTGGTTTCCAGCCATTTCCAGCCTGGTCTTAGCTGGTCAGGCTGGGAGATGACCAGCTAAAACCAGCTTGACCAGCCTAGCCAAGCTGGGAGTCCAGCCAAAACCAGCTATATCCAGCTTAAACCAGGCTGGTCAAGCTGGTTTTAGCTGGATTTGGCTGGTCATTTTCCAGCCTAACCAGCTAAGACCAGGCTGGAAATGGCTGGAAACCAGCCTGGAAATGGCCAAAACCCCTCTAAAACCAGCCTGGTCAACCAGCTAAAACCAGCCAACCAGCCTAGGCTGGTTTAAGCTGGATTTTTCAGCAGGGTGGAACTAAAATATGCAGGATACCAGACCTCCAGGACCGAGTTTGGGTACCCCTGACCTTTTGAAGCCTTCTGTAGCCTAATCAATCAGCCTGTGTAAGAAACTAAACACTTATTTTCATTGTTTTTAACTTTAATCCACACCTTCTACTGTTTATGCCATAAATAAGGTTCAGTTTTGTGCACAAAACAATCTTTTAATAAGATCTCAGTGTGCTGTCAGGAGCCACAGGGACTAATTCTGCTTTGCCAGTGTATTTATTTATTTATTTATTTATTTATTTATATAAAAAAGCATCCAACTTGCATTTAATGAAGCACCAAAACACACAATTTAATGTTCTACTGAAGGAATAAACACACCTACACATTGAACGCCTACATCATTTTCAAATATAGACTTTTATGTGCTTCCTATTGCATTCCCCATCATTATGGAGATGATTTTTTTTGTTGGCACATGGAGATGATTTGATGTCTTGTTGGTCCACTGATAGCTGTAAAAACTCGACCTGAATGTAACGATGGGCAAACAGAAGGAAGCCACATCTGCTTTTTTCCCTTTGATTAGCAAACAGTAAAGCCAAGCGCAGAACCAGACGAGGTGTATCTCATATCTTTTCACGCTGTGTGTCGCCCACATTCGACCCGCAGGCAGTTCGAGACGGTGGTGCCGAGCGAAGACTCTGTCATTACGGAGATGACGTCCACCTTGAGGGACTGGGGCGCCATGTGGAAGCAGCTCTTTGTGGTAAATACTGTTTTGGCGAATCCGCCCACTGCCAGACGCTGGTTTCGTGATTCCTGGATGCACAGACGCTGCTGGGCGGAATATATTATTTGTACATGAGCTGTTGTTGCTTGCAGGGGAAACTATTATTGGATTATTTTTACACCTGGTCATTATATTTCAGTGATGAAGCAATGCTATAACAACTTCAGTTATGTTTTACAATGATGCAAACAAATAGTGAGTGAGGGATATATTTATTACAGTATTTCTTAGTTTTGCTTTACCGTAAATGATTATTTACAGCACATTAAAAAACTTTTACAAGTGCCTTAGATTTTATGAATGCATTATGTTAAACTAAGATTAATGGATGATGTTAAAGAAGGACTTAGCAATATTGGAAAAATCTGACGTTGCAATATTTAGTTTTTCTGCTGTTATATTGCGAGATGAATATAGATTCACCAGATGGCTTTAGTAGATCTATTTGGAAAGAGTTCATTAATTCAGTATCAGGGTGTCTGCGGGGTATTACAAAGTATTAACATTTATTAAAAAGTCTTAATTAATTTTAACTTGAGTCTTAATTTTTGTTCAAGTATTGTTCAAAGTGTTTGACTCCAAAAAAGCATAAATAAATGTATTTTCCTCCTTATATTAACGACGACGTGCTCGATCCACGTGATTGGTTCGGGCCAGGGCGCGTCCGGCCAAGCTTCTCCGTCCAGGTCTTGTAATTTGTGACAAACGCAGGAAGGTGATGTGGCGCTCTTCACATGTAGTGAAACCATTGAGCGAATCAGACGGCAAAACGGGACAATGCAAGTTTGCGTACTCCTGGTTGGAGAAAGACGAGGTTAAACAGTTCCTGAAGCCTGATGCTGAAAACAATCGCGCAATTAATTCTTTCAAGCTTTGTTTCTTTCGTGCTTATTTGAGTTCTGTTGCATAGTTGTGCTCCATTGATATATTTTTTTAAACCACTACAACTTTTATAAACAACTGTTATTTAAGTTAAAGGTTTGATACTGATTAGAACTTGAAGTGGCGATGAGGTCTTAAAATATTCTGAGAAGTTCTTTAAAAAGTCTTACAAAGGTATTGAAATTCTCTTTAGTGTTCCTGCATATACCCTGAATATGATTGTGATGGGGAGTAAATCGTGCATAAAAGTGATACAAGAAGGGTTGCGCAATGTTGGACAAATTTGACATTGAGATATTTTGTTTCTCTGCCATTATATTACGATGTGAATACAGTTTGACCACATTATAAATCATGCCTAAAAGTACTACACAAATTACAAGCAACAATGTTTTAGGGTTTTCAGTCAAACAGTGTTCAGGTACTGAAACTGATCAATCAAATCGTCTTTAATGTATAAATAAATAATAAAATAAAATGTTTTATCAAAGTTACAAATGGTACAGTTTCTTGTACCAGATTGCTTTAACATATCCTTGAATGCTCACACATTCACAGGCCTCAAAAACACAGACAAAGGATGAACTTCCACTTCATTATGGTTATATTTAAAAAGCTCTGAGCCATGGCTGCTGCTAAACTATAATCCCAGTTTATTATATATTTATATATACACATTTATTAATGGTAATGACAAAACAGTGGTAGAGATGTCTTATGTCATTATATACAATAATACAGCCATCTATTATGCAATCATCAATCAGATAGTAAATCCCAACTCAATATTGCACATCCTGCGATATGACAATAAATGAGTAAATTAGCTAAAATTAAGTAATGGAATCTTAAAGTGTGACTGTCTGCATCTTAATTTTACTTTTGCTTCACTGTTGTTTACTTCTCTAGAAGAACGAAGGGGATTTGTTTAATAGACTGTGGCACGTGATGAATGAGATTTTGGACCTCAGGCGGCAGGTGCTGGTTGGACACTTGACTCATGACCGCATGCGGGACGTCAAACAGCACATCACGGCCCGTCTGGACTGGGGAAACGAGTGAGTAGTGATCAATATGTGATAGTAACATGTTCTGATTATATTTTGATACTTGGGAAAATAGAAGTCCTGTTTTAAAAACGTGCTATTGTAAAGTGTGTTTTTGTGACAATCGAGTCTTAATTTCCCTAAGATTGACATCACATTTCACATTACCTGAAGTACTTTCTGTAGTTTAAAATTTTTAATTATAATATATATATATATATATAATAATAATAATAATAATAATAATAATAATAATATATATATATATATATATATATATATATATATATATATATATATATATATATATATATATATATATATATATATATATAATTATAATTATTATTATTATTATTATTATTATTGTTTGCTTTGTGTATATATATATATATATATATATATATATATACACACTTTTTATAGATTTATAGGAAGATATAACCAGTGGGAGCAAAGCAAACAAACAAAAAATAATAATAATAGTAATAAAAATATATATAAATATGTACATACGTGTATCCATAAAAATACATCCACTCCATATCCATTATTAAAATTAACCGTCTTAAGAAAGTAAATATATAGAATAAACATAAATTAAACGGTTGCCAAAAATATTCCCGCAATACTGCATAACCTATAGAATTATGTCAATGATAAATTATGGGTAATTATATTGTTGTTGTGGAGAGAGACCATTTACTCCATTTCTTTTTAAAGATCTCTTTATTTAATCAAAGTGCATGTGTCAGTTATTCTATTTGCTCCACTTCTGCTTTTATTTTGAGCCATTCATCTTTAGTTGATGGGTCTTCTTTATATCATTTCCAGCTTATAGCTTTTTTTACTTGTTGCCATTAATATTTTAAATAGATATCTATCCTCCTTTATTAATTTTTAATAGGAATATCTCCTAGATAATGTACATTGAATGATCTAGGACAGAGTTGCCCATGGAAACCCTTGGTTTGGCCCACCACCCCATCTGAAGAGAGAGGGAGAATCATGGGCAGTTTGTTGGGGTTAATGCCTTTGACAGAGATCGTCATTTCAGATTTAATGTAACCTTTAGTTTCTTTGTATAAATGAGGAACTACAAAAAAATTATAGTTTCAATTCAATGTTGTAAGTGATTAGGCCTTTTTAATGTAAATACTGACAGTTGACAGATAGAGGAAAATGCACAAGACATTGGTGAGCAAAGGCAGGAGCAGCTCGACTTGTGTATTCAGCATTGAATGCTGTTGTGTTACGAATGGCTTTGCTTAAGTTTTTACTTTAATAAGTTCATTATAAAACATAAACAATAATACTGCATCATTATTTAATATGTTTTAAAGTTATTTTAAAATATTAGCAAAGAATTACCCATTTCAAATTTTATGTAATACGGTTTGGTATATTTAAGTAAAGCCCACAGCCCTCAATCAAGTTTGTTTTTTCGCTCTTTATAAGAAAAAGTTTGGGCACCGCTGATCTAGGAAATCATTATTCTGTTTTAAATAAAAGTTTAGTTATTAAAGTAATCAGATTTAATAATGAGATTAATGCAAAAGAAAGAAAGAAAGAAAGAAAGAATATTCATGAATCATCTTAGTTTTTTTTGCAAGAGGAAACCAGTTTATATTTTAAGCAGTAATGTTATACATATGAAACATATGAAACATACACTGAAAAAAGTTTTGCATGCAGAACTGTTGCAAACAATTCATTTATGTTGAATTTAAACAAACAAATTAAATTTAATAATGTTCAACTTAATTTGTTTAAATTCAACACAAATAAATAGTTTACAACCACTTAACGGAAAAAATTTAGTAAATCCAAGGAATCATGTCTGATTAGTTTTTTTCAGTGTATTTTACTGTAATAACTATTATTTTATGACAATTGACATTGATAATGTTTCTATTCAGAATGGATATTATATATAAAACAGTCTGTAATTGTGCATGCACAATATATATATTTAATGCAAAGTACATTTAAACATGTCACTTTTTATATGTAGATATTTCATTCATTCATTCATTTTTTTTCAGCTTAGTCCTTTTATTAATCCGGGGTCACCACAGCGGAATGAACCGCCAACTTTTTCAGCACTTTTTTATGCAACGGATGCCCTTCCAGCCGCAACCCATCTCTGGGAAACATCCCGACACACTCATTCACATTCATACACTACGAACAATTTAGCCTACCCAATTCACCTGTACCGCATGTCTTTGGACTGTGGGGGAAACCGGAGCACCCGGAGGAAACCCACGCGAACGCAGGGAGAACATGCAAACTCTGACCCAGCCGAGGCTCGAACCAGCGACTTTCTTGCTGTGAGGCGACAGCACTACCTACTGCGCCACTGCGTCACCGATATGTATTTCAAATGTCAGTTTTTCAAGAAAAAAAATATTGTAAGTAGTGTTTAGACTGTTGATTTTGGCATTAATGTAGCCATCGCTACTTGTAAGGCGTTAATTAATAAATAAACAAAATAGCTTGACATATAGCTCTAAGCTTCATTTTCATTACATAAGATCATTACATAATTTATTAAATAATACATTATTTTCATTACATAAAATCTATTAGGATAAAATGGGCCCTAGGTGTCTATTTGTGACTTCTATCTCAAAATCCACTTGACATAAGAGTTACTTGGCATTTATGTATGGGATTCATTGGAAAGAGCATGCAGAATGTAAATTCCGATGTCTGATGTTAAACCTGCTTTGAAACTGTATATTAGTGTGAAATGGCAAATGGGATGGGACGAATGTAGACATAGCAAATCACGTTTGTATGTTGTTGTTTTTTTTGTACAGGGACTGTTTATTAAGACACCAATATGATTGCATGTTATGTATATTGTATTTTTAATATCTGTTTTGCCATGTATATAGCCAATGTTGCTGATATAGCATTAAAACGTAAATAAATACATTTATTTATTTAAATTCTACATTCATTTGTCTTGTGCAGCATATCAAACACTGTCAATTGATGCTATCATGCGTTTCTGTGCTTTCTCAGGCAGCTGGGTTTGGATCTGGTACCCAGGAGAGAGTTCAGCATGGTGGATCCCGATGACATCAGCGTCACCGAACTCTACCGTCTGGTACGTCTGTTTTTTGCATGAAACATTTCTCCCTCGGTTTATCCTTTCCATTAAACGCGAGAGGCTCGCGATAAAAGCCTCCCGTCATCTCCAGTAACAGGCCCCATGGGGAAAATGACAGTAATTCTCAACCTCACTGACAAGATACGCTGCCGAAAATTACAGTGGTCATGGATGTTGAAGTTTGCTTGCTGGCCAGAGGGTTTGTTGACAGCGGGGAGTCTCTCTGCTGTGATATAATTGAGTTATACGGAGCTGAACGTGACCTGAAGTGTCCTGTACAGTGTAATGTAATGTAATAACCTTCCGCTGGCAGATGGGACTCTGTTGCTGCAGCCTGTCTGGGGTTTATATTGCGCATGCACACATGCTTTTGCCATCAGTTCAATGCGATTCAATTTATTTGTGTAGTGCTATTTTGTGATGCACATCATTTCAAATGAGCCTTACAGAAACGAAGCATGTTTCTACTTCATAAATAGGAGTTGGTCATGGAATATTATAAGATCTATTCTATACATTGAATTTAGTCTATGTTATGGAATATCAGATACTTTTGTTTCTCTCTTGATGATTTAGTTAGTATTTATCAGATTTATGTAGTTTATCTGTCCATTCACAAATATCATGGACTTTATCAATTTTATACATTATATTTTGCTATTTTTTTTAGCACAATGTGATGACTTTTCCTGCTTGTCAGTATAATTGTAATTAATTTCATAATATTTTTATTATATTTTTCCTTGACTACAGTGTTACAAATTAAATTTGTCATTAAAATATCATTAAATATTAATGATGTTATACAATTCTTTGACTGAATATTCATTAATATTTAATGTCAGTTTTGTTACACTAAAAAAGTTTTCCAAAAAATAAATAATTGTAATTAATTTGATAATGTTTTTATTATATTTTTCCTTGACTACAGTGTTACAAATTGAATTTGTTGTTAAAATGTCTTCAAATATTAATGTTTTACTATTCTTTGACCAAGTATTCAGTATTCATTAATATTTAATTTTAGTTTTGTTACACTAAAAAATTATCAAAAAATAAATAAATAAATAAAAAATTATATATATATTTATTTATTTGTATATTTATATATATATATATATATATATATATATATATTTATTTATTTATTTTTATATATATATATATATATATATATATATATATATATATATATATATATATATATATATTTATTTATTTATATATATATATATATATATATATATATATATATATATATATATATATATATATATATATGCCTAATGACAATCATTTTTATGAAAGTTTTATGACAAGATATGCTGTCTTGGTAGGGTGAGGTGTTGTTGTTTTATTTTTATATTTATATATATATATTGGTGTATTGAGTTTCATATATGAATACAGTACACTCTCAGAAATAAAGGTACAAGAGCTTTGTAGACCTTTTAGGTACAAATATGAACCTTTTGAAAAGGTACCTCCCCAATGACAGCTTGCGTACCTTTATTACTGAGAGTGTACTGTATACCATGCGGTTGAAAGGGCATTCTCTGCATGAAGCATATGCCAGAGTAATTGGTGGTTCATTCCATTGTGGTGAACCCTGATAAATATGATATAAAAAAGGATATGATATGACTATCTGAGCTTTAAAGTAAAGTGTAAAAATGCTCTGCTTTATTTGTTGGTTTTTCTATCCTCTCCTTTAACGGTCTGATTTATTAGTGTAACGATAAGTTAGTTAAGTACACAGGAGCTAAGCCATTTAAACTTATGTGGGGAAGTAGCTTTTTTTATCATCTACAGAACAGCTTAACCCTGTATTTACTGAAAAACCATATATAATAACCTTACTATCTGATTACAAATATATATTTTTATAATATAAGTCATAAATAAGTCAGGGGAACACTTTGTTTTGATGGTCCATTTGAGTATTAGTAGACCGTCTGCTTAATATCTGTTGATTCTGCTCCTTCAACAGACATGTCAACTTACACTAACCCTAACCCCAACAGTCTACTCATAATCTAATAAGAATTAGTTTGCATGCAGATGCAATGTAACTTAAATTTAACAAAGGAATCATCAAAATAAAGTGTCACTTAAGTCAGAAATGCAAATTTATGTCATTAAAGTCTTGTAGTAACCTCCAGTAACACTTCAGGGTTTTTTGAATGAGTGCCCTATGAAGGGTTTAATGGGTAGCCACTGTAGAGAAGATAAGAAAGTTGAAGCTGGGAAAGGAGGTTTTGGGTGACTGTTATTGATCTATCTGGGTTGTTTTGTGCTAGTTTGGCTGTGATTGAGTTGCAGTGTTTGCTGTGTGTTTACGGAGCTCATTACCTGTGACACATTCGCTGTGATGAATCGTGTGGAAGTGAATCAGGCCACACAGTCTCACCACACACAGTAACTAGGAAGGAATCTCTCGTCACCAAAGGTTTGTGTGAAAGAAACCGGGAGATCTAAAGTTGGAAAACCAGCCTTAATTAGGATGGCATGATATATATTGGACTATCCTGGCAACTGACAATATTATGGTTAGTTGATATTATGGGGAGCATATATCAAGAATATATGTTGTATATTTTGTCCATTTGACACTTCAAAGCACATGGATTTTAATTAAACACTTTTTTTTGGTGGCCATTTTTATTACTTTTGCTTTTTTACTTAAAGATTTAGCATTTTGTATTTCTAATTGTTAAAGAATATTAAACTAAACTAAAGTAAACAAGTAATTGTTTTATTTTATAATGTTTTTAATGTATTTGTGTAATCTTTGTATTTCTATACTGTTTTATTAGTGTTGATGGTGGAAAATCTATCATTATAAAAGTTTGAAAAAGTTATATATACATTGACATGGTCAAAGCAGAACTTATGAAGTGGCATAGCATTATTTTTATTATTTTATTATCTATTAAAACATTATTTGTGTTTGCTTCACTTTCCCCTGAGTTTTTTATTTAATTAATTTCTCTTTACAGCTTCTGTATTTGGTCTGGTTGGAAGTTCATGGTATTTATTGCCCCATATTTTCTTGTTCAGAGCACAGGTTGTCTTTGTTTACAGTTATTTATGTGAAAGTAAGGGGCTTAAGAAGTCTAGAACCTTCTGTGATCTGATCTGGCCTGCCAAACGCAGAATAAAGTCTTTAGCAAATTCCAGCGCTTTATCTTTTTAGCCTATTCATTCCCATTTAAACCTCTGCTATTTCAGTTTCAGTTAATATAATTTCTCAAAAGCAGCCAGGAACAGTTTCTTTTCGGTTTCTTTTGTCTGTACTTTCAAGAGTAAGAGCAATATTTAAGTTTTTACTCATAAATCGTCCTACTATCAGTTGCAATTTAATTTGTGGAGACAAATCAAAGGTTTAATCATGTATATACCATTATTTTATTGCTAAAGGCATCATTTTTTTAAAGTTAATTAATTCAGAATTATTATGGTTAAGTAAAAAACTATGAAAATAAAACTTTTTTTTAATAAAACAAATCAACATTTTATTTCAAGAAAATGAGTCTTTTTATTTAGTTTGAAAAAAAAACAGAAAAAAAAACAATACAATTTAAAAATAAAATAGAAATGACAAAAAAAGGAAAAAAAAATATTAAAACTTTGCCTAGGTTTTTAGGTAATGTTTTGAGCATTTTTCTTTTTTCTTATATATTGATATAAAACTAAATCTATTTTCTGAAAATGGAAAATATAAACGATGAAAACAGCTCAAGTTATTAATAAAACAACACTAGGGGCTCTTTTTTGACGATTCAGGTGCAAAAGTCCAAAGCGCAGGGCGCAAAAGCATTAAAAGCGTGTCAGAATTAACTTTTTCTATTTTAAGTACAGAAAAATCTGCTTTGCGCTGTGACGCATGGTCTAACAGGGTTGAGCTTATTCTATTAATAAGTTATAGGTGTGTTTTGAGAATAAACCGATCAGAGTCTCATCTCCCATTCCCATAAGAGTCAGTTGCGTCTATAGAGAAAACAGTTAAACAGAGCATCTGCAGGCAAGAGTGAGAGATGAGCCTCCTCATTCTTTACTTTCACTTTCACTCTCGTGGATGGGGAAACGTGTTGTACGCAGACATCTATTAGCCTATACATAATTAATTTTGTTTGTTAAGCGCAACAATTTGTTTAAAACTTTTTCTAAATTCAGTTCTAATTTCCAGCAAACAAATAAATGAACAGTTATAACGTAGGGTGTTCAAAAAACTGAGTTATATCCAAATACACATGCTGTGCCCCATGTGGTCTAAAACCTGACAGGTGGACAAATCTAAGCTTGTTTTTAATAAAACAAATATTATTATGAATATAATACATAATACAGCTAATAATATTAACATTATACAAAAGCAAATTGTCATGAATAAACTGAAAAAGTCCCCCTAGATGAAGAAGGCATGGAGAAGGTGGTTTTTATATTTATGTAGGCTAGAAATGTATTATTTTTGTAATATTTTAATTCTTATTAAAATATTCTCTTTCATTTGTAAAGATATTTGCGTATTGCTGTAAATCCTGTGTGTATTAAGCAATGTTTAAGCGAGGCGCACAATTAGTCTATTCTATTGAACAGTGTATTTTAGTTGCTCAAAATAGCAATGCTCCAGCAATGCGCCTTAACACACCTCCTTTTTTAGACCAGACTGCCTATGGGCGCACACATAAGCGCAAACGCATTTGCTATTCAAACAGCGTGATGCAAAATGTCAAAATGACCCATGCGCCGAGCTGAAACTAGCAAACAACAATTGCGCCTTGCACCTTGCGCCGCATTGTGACGGGTGTATGATTGGGCCCTAAATGTCCTGATAGAACAGATCTTATACTTCAAAGCCAAATGTAATACTTAACTCATGTATTATTACTCTAGCTTATGCGTTTCAAAGCTAAAGCTCTTCTTATACATATCCCTTGCTCCTCCTTATCTTTATCACAAGAATGTGTGGGTAAAATTATAGCCTACATAAATAGCACACTAGTCATAATAGCTGCCTTTTTACTTCAGTAATTGCTTGCAAAACTCGGCACTAATTTACTGAGAAACACTGAGAAAAGGCTACATGCCATCAGTGTAATTGAAATGTGATGCATTATAATATGTTTTTCAAATGAAAGTGTTCAGTAGTGCTTTTCACTGTCCTCATGAGCACACACACACACACAAACACACATACACAGTGTCACATATGCTGTGCCCCCGTTGGCCTTTTCATATTTCACATCTCGCCTGTTCACACCTCGCTGTCCTCAAACACAGACACATGCGCTTCAATAGATCCAATAGACGCTCTCTGGAGAGAAGTGTGTTTGTTGCACAACAACAGAGCCGATGTGCACTTCAGATGAGCTTGTGTGCAGTGATATATATGATTGTGCGCGTGCATTTGTCTGTGTGTGTGTGCGAGTTTGACATTGCTCTGTGGTGTCATTGCAAAGAAAAGAGCATATTAACTGAAACAAATTCGATTTGGCCGGCTGTAAAGAAGTCGTGCTGTGAACACAGAGCTGCTGGAATTCAGGACAAAATCCAATGCATTTCTGATGCGTTCACCAGTGGAGATCTAAAGTGGAGAAAAACCTGCAGTTTTCTCCATTTTGAGGTCATTGCCTGGTGCTTTTTAACCTTTGTGCGCTGTTGGGGATGTTTTCATCCACTCTGGGGGTGATTTTGAGTCTTTTTTTGGCTGCAATTTTCTCAGTGTTTCAGCAAATGGGTTGTTTTTTTTTGTGACAAATCTTATTTTGACACTTATTTTGAGCTAATGCTTTGAACAATGCTTCAACAATACACTCTGGGTAAACTGACCACCCTTTGGTTATGTTGGGGGCTGTTTTGCCCCATTTGACTAATGACATTTTTTAATTGCAAAGCCATGACACCTTATAATCATGCATTGATTGTTGGTGGTTTTCCCTGTCGGGAATACGTAAATTTGTCATTTTTGCTGTTGATCATCAGTTGCAGTGCAAAAACAGCTTTGTTTCTGGCTTTAATAAGAGAGAGACTTTTAAACATTTACCTTGAAATGTCAGCAAAAAAAAAAAAAATCCAAATAAGCTACTTAGCTCTCAGAACATAGTAAACATCGTGTATTTATGCATGCACACTATAGACCAGTCGTTCTCAAACTTTTTTTTATCAAGTACCACCTCAAAAATAAAAGTACCACCATGGAAATACAGTAGTGTAGTAGGCCCAGTAAAGCAGCTGCAGCTCTGTACAATTAAAAAATGAGGCAGATTAATAATATTATTGTCAGCCACTTAAAACATTTTAAATAGTTTGAACTTTAACCCTGTACTGTGCTTACATGTAAAATAAATAAATAAAAAAAATACAAAAAAGACAAAAAATGTCAACATTTAAATTAAAACGTGCTTTTAAAAGTTAAACTGTTCTTAAAGTAAAAAACAAAACAAAAAAAACAACACCTGTACTTAAATGTAAAGTATCAACACCTGGAAATATAGGCTATATGTAGGACAAAATCTGCAGACCTTTTTTGCTATAACTGTGCAGAATTGTGTTAAAAATCTGCGGATTTATGCGGAATGAATTTAGGAGTATCATAACTAAAACCTTAATATATGAAAAAAAATAATAAAACATTATTAACATTTAATGTTTACAATGAAAATCCAATTAGATCCACTTTATTTGGTAAACAATGCAAGTCTCTCATATAATATATCTACGAAAAAACAGAACATATTACTTTATAAACTGCAGTGTAAATAAATCATATGAATATTTTCATATTAGTTAAAAATGTTACTGGAATTAATATAAAAACTGAATAAATATAAATTTACCCACATTTACACAAGTAAATAAATAGACTCAATGATGGACTAAAAATCTGCTGAATTCTGCATGTGCAGATTCCGTGTGGCCCTAGCTATATGTCATCATATGCATATATAATTCATTTTTTATACATTTTTAAATATATGTGGCATGTACATATAACATATTTGATTCCACTAGAAGTAAGCCCTTGTATCGCACCACAGTTTGAGAACCACTGCCATAGACCATTTTAAAGAATGTAAACAAAAACAATGGTCCCAGCATATTTTTATAGCTTCTGAAAATCCAAAAAGAGCCACATACAGTATTGATAATGCTATGATAGCTGTTTTAGCATTGAATCATGATTGAATTGACTCTTGTTACATTATGAAATAGTTTGATGACAAGCAGGAAATGTTCAAGGGCCAATGGCATAACCAAATTGAAATGGTCTATAATTTGCTGTTTTACTCCATGTATTTATATGCATATGTTTTATATTTACTCTCTTTAAAAACAAGAAAACTTTTTTTTTGCACAGCCCTATCTAAAGATTTAATACTTTCAACTGATGATCAACAGTAAAAATGACACGTTTTGCCTCTTCCCAACAAGGTAAACCACTAACAATCAAGAATGCATGAATATTTAATGTAGTAAATATTTCAAAAGGATTAATCATAATCATTTTGCATCCAACTGTAGATTTACATGCACCATGAATAATTTTTTTTTTTCCGTAATATGTAATAATCCGTGTGTGTTTGATTGGACAGATGGAGCATCGGCACCGGAAGAAGGAAACCCCGGCTCCGGTCAGCACACATCACCTGTTTGTCCATCTCAAGAGTCTGATGAGCTCGAACCTGGGCGAAGAACTGGAGGTTTTCTTCTTCATCTACGACAGTCGAGAGAACCGACCACTGAGGTAAATGGTTAAATGATATGTGTTTAAACTCACCGGCCACTTTATTGGGTACACCTGGCCAACTGCTTGTTAACACAAATTTCTAATCAGCCAATCACATGGCAGCTACTCAATGCATTTAGGCATGTAGACATGGTTAAGATGATCTGCTGCAGTTCAAACCAAGCATCAGATTTGAGAATAAGGGGGGTTTAGGTGACTTTGAATGTGGCAGGGTTGTTGGTGCCAGACAGGCTGGTCTGAGTATTTCAGAAACTGCTGATCTACTGGGATTTTCACGCACAACCATCTCTAGGGTTTACAGAGAATGGTCCAAAAAAGAGAAAATATCCAGTGAGAGGCAGTTCTGTGGGTGCAAATGCCTTGTTGATGCCAGAGGTCAAAGGAGAATGGCCAGACTGGTTCCAGCTGGCAACCAAGGTCTTGAACCGAGGTCCAACCTTGAGGCGGATGGGCTACAGCACCAGAAGACCACACCGGGTGTTACTCCTGTCAGCTAATCTGTCTTGAATAGTGGGCAGAAGTTGCACTTTCAAAGCTGATTTTTTTTTACATCATTACTCTTTATTACTGCATCTTTTTTTAAAGATTCTTTCAAGAGCAGCTTTTTTTGGAGCGTTATTATGAACTCAGCTCTTTGTATCCGGCGCCAGGATGTGCTCTTCAATCATAACCTCATTACATGTGCAGCTTCCTCCTGTGTTTGTTCCTGACCAGTGCAGACAGATGAACAACAAATAAACTGTTCATCAGCCAAACACACACCTGCACTGGAGGCTGAGAGAGAGAGAGTTTGTGTGTGTGTGTGTGTGTGTGTGTGTGTGTGTGTGTGTGTGTGTGTGTGTGTGTGTGTGTGTGTGTGTTTGTCTCTCTCTCTGTCTGTCAGTGTGTGTTTGTCTGCCTTTTTGTCTGTGTGTCTGTCTTTTTGTCTTTCCGTGTGTTTGTGTCTGTGTGTCTGTATCTTTGTGTGTTTTTGTTTGTTTGTCTGTGTCTGTGTCTGTCTGTCTGTCTGTCTGCCTGTCTGTCTGTTTGTCAGTCTGTTTGTGTGCGACTCTCTGGCTTTTTTTCTGTGTGTGTGTGTGTGTGTGTGTGTGTTTGTGTGCGTGTGTGTGTAGTTTTGTGTTTTCTCCATTTGTATCTGCTTGTCTGCCTGTCTGTCTGCCTGTCTGCCTGCCAGTCTTTCTGTCTGCTTGTCTGTCTGCCTGTCTGTCTGTCTGTCTGCCTGCCTACCCGCCCATTTGTCTGCCTGCCCGTTGGTATGTCTGTCTGCCTGTTGGTCTGTCTTCCCGCCCGCTCCTCTGCCCGCCCGTTTTTCTGCCTGCCTGTTCATCTGCCCGCCCGCCTGTTTGTCTGCCCGCCTGCCTGTTCATCTGACTGCTCGTTGGTCTGTCTACCCGTTGGTCTTGTTTGCCTGTTCGTCCTGTCTGCCCCTTCATCCTGTCTGCCTTTTCATTCTGTCTGCCCCTTCATCCTGTCTGCCTTTTCATTCTGTCTGCCCGTTCGTCCTGTCTGCTCCTTCTTTCTGTCTGCCCCTTCATCCTGTCTGCCCGATCTGTCTGTCTGTCTGTCTGTCTGTCTGTCTGTGTATGTATGTCTTTTTGTCTGTTCGTGTGTGTGTTTCTCTCTGTCTTCTTGTCTGACTGTGTCTGCATGAATGCATGTGTGTCTCTGTGTGCACATGCACATATATGTGTGTGTGTGTGTTTATGTTGATCTCATCTACTGGTTAATTGCAGACAGTAACGCTCTGAGCAGCTGCTGGTGTCATTGGCTCACGTTGTGTTTTTCATTGATTGGAGTTGTTCTTGACTTTTGAAGGAGAATAATAATGTGCTGCTGATCCATCACTCGTCTCCCCGCTTGCTTACATGCCTCGTTTTACAGCTAATTATTTCTCTTGTTTTGGCTTCTGACTGGAGCTTGTTCGGACTGTCCTGCGGCTCACTGTCCAGACTGTGGATTTAATCACACAGCTGTCCAGATTCACAAATACACACACACACCTGCGGTCAACAGAGAATCGCTCTGCATGAAATGTTTGACACTGAATGCATATTAAAAGAGAGTACACATACTTCTGATGTGATATTATAACATTTAGAGTCTAATGGTAAGAAAAAGGGCCACACGGTGGTTCAGTGGTTAGCAATGTCGTCTCACAGCAAGAAGGTCGCTGCTTTGAGTCCCGGCTGGGTCCGAAAGCCCTTCTGTTTCTGTGTGTGTGTGTGTGTGTGAGTGAGAGAGAATTATGTGGAAAAGAAAGGGTCTGTCTGTGTTTCACTTCATCATTTCTGCCACAGGATGTGTACAAAGTGCAGATTGACAGTCTTCTGGGTAACAGTGTTCCCTCAGGACCGCTTTATTTATCCACCCAGACGTGCAGGGATCACTTTTCCAGCCGTGTCGATTTATCCAGAGGTGTGGGGGTCGTATCCCGCTCCCATTTCAACTAGTTGTTTTATAATCCCCCACATCAAGGGAGGAAATATCAAATTCTCTGTCATGTGCGGGGTGAGAGTGAAAGAAAGCGGTGCGTCTGTGTGTGTGTTATGGAAATGTGTGCATGATATCAGCCCATAGGAATATCCAGAGATTGCTCTTCAGAAAGGCCTGCATATCTGTGTGTCAGGGGCTAAACACGGGCTTTGTGCTGCTGTCCGTGCTAATGGGAGTCTGAGATCACAAATACACTGATAATGTTTGTGTATTAAAGGGCCGATTTAATACTACTTGTTTTTTTTTTTTTTTTTACTTTAATGGTTATATATTTCAATGTTCATAAATTTTTATTATATATTATTATATATATTATTATTATTTATTATATATTATATTTTATGCTACTAACATGCTATTTATACTTTTTTAAACTGTTTTAAAACTAAATAAACTATTGCCAACAGGCTTTGACAAGCCAGCCTCAAAGTTTGTTGTGACGAACTTTACTGTCTAGTTATTATTATTATTATTATTATTATTATTATTATTATTAATGTTTTTTGTGTGTGTATATATATATATATATATATATATATATATACATATATATATGTATATATATATATATATATATATTCTTTTTTTTTTTTTTTACTTTTTATACTACTACTTGTTTTTTAAAACATGTTTTTGCAAACATGTTTTCATTTGAACATGCTTTCTTCCGACCTGTTTTGTTTTAAAAGAATGTTTTCTTTTTCATTTTAGTTTTATTGAACATGTTTTGTCCCAACATGTTTTGTTTGTGGTTTGTTTGGCTTTGAACAAGTTCAAGCATGTTTTTTTTTTTCTTTCAATCTGAATGTTTTATTTTTTTTACCATGTGTTTTTCCCCAGCATGTCTTGTTCGTGGTGTATTTTCTTCCGACCTGTTTTGTTGAAAGCATTTTTTTTTTATTATTTGAAATGTTTTGTTTCATTTCAATGTTTTTCTTCCATTTTTTTTCTTTTAACATGTCTATTCACAGCATGTCTGGTTCATTATTGGTTTGTTTTAAACATATATTTTTTACATTTTCTTTTTTAAAACTTTCTTTTTTTCACAGCATTTTTTGTTTGTAGTTTGTTTTGCTTTAAAGAATTTTCTTCTGTCCTGGGGTCCATTCTTACTTAAAAGATCTAAGATAATTTGGCAGGTCCTGGATCTTTTAATCTTGATAACTGATCTCTGGCTAATTTGGTTTTTCAACAAGTTTGCGAATCAGATTAAAATATCTGGATAAACTGATCTGAGATTGCTTTGTGTGTTATAAAGGACTGATCTATCAATCCTCGAAATCATGATCAGCAATGCAACAAATAGCTGACGGCACAGCAGCGTAATGACATCATCTGATTAATATTTAATTATCCATGTAAGCAAAAAGTACATAAAATTCATAGAAAACGTAAATATGTAAGTTTGTTAAATGTAATACGCCATAACTTTTGTTGTGGGCTGCAGGCTTACACTTTCATGTGTCAAGAACATTTATAAATTTGTTTAGTTTTACATTTAGATCAGATTAATCAGCATAATAACTGGCTGTTTAAATTAATTCTACATCAAAAAAGCATTTTGATATTGGTGAAGGTATCAAATCACCATCATAGGCTATTGTCTGTTTAAACATGTGCATGACTGCACAAATTATTATTCCTTTAAAAAAACAAACAAACAAAAAACTGTTGATAACTGTGCATGTTTTCTATTATCATTGACAAATTGTACTAAAGCTGGATCTGTACCTTTAAATAGTATGCATTTGTATCTAACAAGTCCATATTAATAAAATGTTCTCTTTGAACCCCTTGGGGAGAACCACGCCAGGACAGTCTTTATACTTTTATTTCGAAGTGCAGATTGAATATGTTTTTTTTTTTAATATTTTAATATCATATATATATATATATATATATATATATATATATATATATATATATATATATATATATTTTTTTTTTTTTTTTTTTACTTTTATTAAACTTCAAATCGTCAATAACCAAATCCAGCTAATTGAGTAATCCACCTGTACTTACCCCTGGTTTGGTGTTTTAAACATTTTATTTTAAGTTCTAAATGTAATTTTTTTAAACATTTCTTTCACTCTTTTTGTTTGTTTTGGTTTGCTTTAATCTTTGTCTCAAATAAGCATAGTTTTTTACATTTTATTTTTGAACGTGTTTTTCCAGCATGTCTTGTTTGTGGCTTGTTTTGAACATGTCCTAGCACCTTCACCTCCATGGCCTAGCACCTTCTTATCTGCACTCACTTCTGCAGATCTATGTGCCCTCCAGAAACTTGCGTTCTGTGAATGAACGTCGCCTCGTGGTTCCATCCCAAAGAGGGAAAAAATCACTTTCGCGAACGCTCACGCTCAATCTGCCCAGTTGGTGGAATGAACTCCCTAACTGCATCAGAACAGCAGAGTCACTCGCTATTTTCAAGAAACGACTAAAAACTCAACTATTTAGTCTCCACTTCACTTCCTAAGCTGCAATTGCCTCTTTGAATATCACACTAATTGTACAAAAAAAAAAAAAAAAAAAAAAAAAAACTACTAACACTTCCCTTCTTAGACTTTACAGACCTGAAACTTGCCTTTAGTACTTATTCATTGTTGCTCTTAGTTGTGTAAATTGCTTCCTTGTCCTCATTTGTAAGTCGCTTTGGATAAAAGCGTCTGCTAAATGACTAAATGTAAATGTAAATGTAAATGTTTTCATGACTCATTTAGTTTTTTAAGCACATTTTATTTTATTTTATTCACAACTTTTATTTTTGATATTGTATTTTTCAACCATGTTTTTTTTTTCTTTTTTGTTGTTGTTCCTACGTGTTTTTTAAGCTTCAACAATATTTTTTTGTTTGGACTGTTTTTTTTTTTTTTCACACATTTTGAGAAGAAAACATCCACAAACCGCTCTTCAGAAAGCAATTGTGTTTGTGTGTCAAAGGCCAAAAGCAGGCTTTGTGCTCCTGTCTGTGGTGACAGGACACTGAAATCACAACAATACTCAGTTAATTACATGGTGTTTGTGTGAAGGGCCGATTTTATACGAGTCAATGCATGAACGTGTGTTTTCCTGAGGGCATTGGATTTTGAAGTTCTGTTTCATTTGCTGTTGCCAGCTTTTGTTCCTGTCGGGATGCATTTATAGGGCAGCTTGTGTTTTGTCATGGAGCTGTGAAAGTCATGAAAGTGGATTATGTTTTTGGTGGGCAACTGCAGTTGTACTGAGAGCCTAATGTTTTATATTTACATTAATTTTATTTGCTGAATACTTTTTTATTTGGGAAATATTTAAATAAAGTGGTGGTCCAGAGTATATTTTTAAGGCTTGGTTGTGTTTACAGAGTGCAAAGCAATGTGTGCTCATGCTTTATTTGTGAAAAACGTGCTATTTTCCCATATATCTTACCTTATATATAGTTATATATAGCTACTCAGCTAACATGAAAATGACGATCATATCTCCTAGTTCCTCCATCAAGAGGCTCTGATTGGTCAGTTAACAGTTAGTGCTGTGATTCGCGGATCGGCTACATGTCACCAGGATGCATCTCTGCTATAACATTTCAGCACCTCCGGCCATGCCCCTTGGCTGTGTGGAGCGTATGCTCGTAACCTTAAGGGTTTATGACATCATTTACCCGGTGTATTTTTTTTTTGTAGCCCCCAAGTTCGTTCGCTGTAGGCTTTGCTAAGCTAACTCTGTAAAAGCCAATGTCTCCCTTTGCATTGAACTTTGAGCATCTTATATGCAGAGATGTTGTTTATGTTCACTGAGGTATATTACACATCAACTAAAGTTTGAAATATGATATCGTAGTGGACCACACCTTTAAGGTCTTATGTTTTCAGTTTTGGTTCAACGTGTTTGGCTGAATTCTTTTTTTCCACATTTGGATTTTTCAGAACATTTTTTGTCCCATTTTGATCTTTTTGTTTTGCTTCACCTTAATTTTGTTGTTGTTCAAACATATTTTGAAAATCTTTTATTTTATTCCAATATGTTTTGTATTGTTTTGAACATGTTTTAGTGCTCAAAAAAATTTAATGTTGGGGGCTTTTCAAGTTTTCTTAACATTTATTTTATTTTTAACAATGTTAAATTAGGTTTTGTTTGACCTGTTCAGTTGTTTTAAATTTATTTATTTTATTGTAATTTTTTTGTTTTGATATTTATTTATTTATTTGTTACATGTTTTTTTTTTATACATGTTTGAGTATTGAATAATTACATGTTGCCTTTGTTCCTGCGGCAATAGGGCCTTACATTTCAGCAAGTTTTACATTATTAATCCATAGGTCTTTCCTTATTGCTTTTTTTTTTTTTTTTTTTTTTTTGAGTAGCATTATTTATGAATTTATTATGAAGCATGCTGGATTGTTTTTTTTTTATATTGTTTGTAAGTGATTTGTCTCTATGTGTTTGTGCATGATGCAACTGCCATAATTTAATTGCACCTAGTGGGATTAATAAAGTTGTTGAATTTAAACTTCTCCATTACTGTTTCATTAGGCAAATTACTGCACCTTTTCGTGCACTTGTTCCTCCTCACAGCCTTTAAAATGCACTTTCTCGAGATCTGGTTGTTTTTAAACTGCATGTGCACAGAATGAGCTCAGTGTTTGAGCTAAACACACATCTCTCTCTTTCTCCCTCTCTCTTTGTTTTGCAGTGAAAGGTTCTTTGTCAAACTCAATAAAAACGGTCTGCCCAAGTTTCCAGAGAAGACTGAAAGACAATGCACACTTTTTGTGGTGAGTGTTGAGCTGAAATCACTCCCAGTGTAATTATGCATAATAATTAGGGTTGATGAACCTATCGGTGCTGTTTTATTCAGGATCTGGGAAGTAGTGACCTGAGAAAAGACGTATATATCGTCGTCCACATCATTAGGATCGGTAAAAAGTTGATTTAGTTTCCTCTAAATTACCGATGTTGATGATGTGATCTAGTACTGATTGTTTGTCTGTGTTTGTTGTGTGTTTTAGGCAGGATGGGTGCCGGAGAGAAGAAAAATTTGTGTAATGTTCAATACAGGCGTCCGTTCGGCTGTGCTGTGGTCAGTATTGCTGATCTTCTCACTGCCGACTCTAAAGATGACCACCTGCTGAAGGTCTATGCGTAAGTGAACATATTCAGTACATAGCGCACTATACCCAATACATCCAGACTGTGAAATCAGACAGGTCTACTCCTGATTGGTGAGATCGGTTGAGGTTTTCTGGCCAACTTCATTTTATTTTCTTCATCAATGGATTTATGTAATGATGACAACTATTTATTGTAACCTGTTATTAATGGATGAATGGACAGATGGAGGGATGGATGGATGGGTATAGATATATAAACATCAATGGATAGATAAAGATATGGATGGATTAGTTTGATGTAGATTAATGGATGTGCATATAGATTGATGGATTGATATGAATGAGTTTAGATATAGATGGATAGATATAGATATGGATGGATAGATAGTTATATGTAGATGGATGTGGATGCAGTTATAGATGTAGATATAGATGGCTGTAGATATGGATGGAATAGTTTGATGTAGATGTAGATTAATGGATGTGCATATAGATTGATATGAATGAGTTTAGATATAGATGGATAGATATAGATATGGATGGATAGATAGATATATGTAGATGGATGTGGATGCAGTTATAGATGTAGATATAGATGCCTGTAGATATGGATGGAATAGTTTGATGTAGATGTAGATTAATGGATGTGCATATAGATTGATGGATTGATATAAATGAGTTTAGATATAGATGGATAGATATAGATATGGATGGATAGATAGTTATATGTAGATGGATGTGGATGCAGTTATAGATGTAGATATAGATGGCTGTAGATATGGATGGAATAGTTTGATGTAGATGTAGATTAATGGATGTGCATATAGATTGATATGAATGAGTTTAGATATAGATGGATAGATATAGATATGGATGGATAGATAGATATATGTAGATGGATGTGGATGCAGTTATAGATGTAGATATAGATGCCTGTAGATATGGATGGAATAGTTTGATGTAGATGTAGATTAATGGATGTGCATATAGATTGATGGATTGATATAAATGAGTTTAGATATAGATGGATAGATATAGATATGGATGGATAGATAGATGGATGTGGATGCAGTTATAGATGTAGATATAGATGACTGTAGATATGGATGGATATAGCTATTAATTGATGTTGATATGGATGGATGTAGATATAGATGGATGGATAAAGGTATAGATAGATGGAAATTGATATATATGGATGGAAGCATATTTATGGATGGATCGATATAGATGATATGGATGGATGGATAGATTTAGATGGATCATGTATGGATATAGATATAGATGGGTGTGGATATAAATGCATGTGGATGTACAGTAGATATAGATTTAGATGGGTGTGCTGTATATGGATGTTGAAATCGATGGATGGTTGCAGATATAGATGGATCTATATGGATCGATGGATTAATATAGATCTAGATATCGATATAGATGGGTATAGATATAGGTGAATGCATATAGATATAGAGATGGATGGATGAATAGATAGATAGATTTAGATAGGACTATGAAAAGGGATATAGATGTATGAATACAAATATAGATGTAGATATCGATGGATGTAGATGAACAGTAGATCTAGATGTAGATATATATTGATATATATAGGTGGATGCATATAGGTATATATATATAGATATAGATAGGGTGGATATAAATATAGGTGGGTGTGGATATGAATTGATGTGGATGTAGATGGATGTGGATGTACAGTAGATATAGATGTAGATGGGTGCACTGTATATGTATGTTGATAGATGGATGGTTGCAGATATATATATGGATTAATGCATTGATATAAATATAGATGGGTATAGATATAGATGAATGCATATAGATGTAGATATGGATGGATAGATAGATATATAGATATATTTAGATAGGGTAATGACAATGGACATAGATGTATCTGTTTATATGTACATGTATAGATGTATATATAGGTGAATGCATTTAGGTATAGATATATGTGTATATATAGGTGAATGCATATAGGTATAGATATATGTATATGTAGGTGAATGCATATAGGTATAGATGTATGGATATAGATGGATGGATAAATAGAATTATATAGGTTGATGGAAATTAATATAGATGTATGGATATAGATGTAGATATGGTTGGATGTAGATGTTAATATATATTTATATATGGATGGATGCATATAGGTATAGATAGATGGATAGGGATGGATGTTGATATAAATGGATGGTTGTAGATGGATTTATATTTGTGGATGGATGTCAATATAGATGGATATAGATATAGGGTGGTGGATGTGGATATAGGTGGATAAAACAGTATAGTATATGTATTATAATTATCTCCATGAAAATCGTTCATTATAGATCATGACTTGGCATAAAACAAGCAAACACACGAGTAAATAATTATAAATAAATACATGCTTGAAGTCAAAATGGTTTGTATTTGTTATTTTTTTATGTTTAGAAGATTGCTTCTTTATGCATTTAATAAATTCAGTACAGTATAAAGATTATTTTTATCTATTTTAGACTAATATTACCTGGATTGTGAATAGTAATCAATCAATCAATCAATCATTATGTACATGTTTGAAGTCAAAATTTGTTGTTTTGTATTGTCATAAATGTCACTGGCTAATCACTAAAGAGAAACCGATCTGATTTCTCCACTCCACATTCAGATTTAAGTAATCGTCTGTGTTTGTACACAACAAAGTATGACGGTTTTAATCTAAAGAGCTGCTGTCTGAAGCACAACTGTAAATCTGAGCAGTCAGTAACAGTGTGTCCTACTTTGCGCCGGCGGGCAGACAGATGTGTTCAGCTCTAGATGTTTGTGCTTCACAGTCGCATTATCATCTGGCTCGCGTCCCGTCCTCTTAATATGATTGCTTCTTTTCATATCTGTGTCTCTGAGACTCAATCTAGTGCTTTTGTTCTCATTTCTGTTGTTTATTATATTGATTTATTTTACAGTTGCAACACAGAGAGCGACTGGAGTCAAATTCACGACAACATTATTAAGAAGGTCAATTCCAGATACAACCTTTCAGGATCCAATACAGGTAATAAGACATTGAGATTCTGTCACTTATGTCAAGTTGGATGTGTAAAAGGATAACACATAAGGCAAGGGAAGTTTTTTTTAAAAATATATATACAGACCCTCCTAGTTTTTAATGATTTTTTTTTGTGATTTCTTTGCAATTAAAAATGACTGATGTTGTGGTGATAATTCCCAGAAATTTGCTTTCAATTATAAACTAAAAATGTATAAATCAGGGGTGCCCAAACCCGGTCCTGGAGGGCTGGTGTCCTGCGAAGTTTAGTTCCAACCTTAGTCAGACACACCTGGGCTCGCCAATCAAGCTCTTACTAGGCTTTCTAGAAACATCCTTGCAGGCGTGTTGAGGCAGGTTGGAGCTATATATATATATATATATATATATATATATATATATATATATATATATATATATATGTGTGTGTGTGTGTGTGTGTGTGTGTGTGTGTGTATATACTTATATATATATATATGTGTATATACTTATATATATATATATATGTATGTATATATATATATATATATATATATGTATATATATATATATATATATATATATATATATATGTATATATATATATATATATATATATATATATATATATATATATATATATATATATATATATATATATATATATATATATATATATATATATATATATATAAATTTGTAAAATAAATTTATCCACCACCAGTGTGCAGCATCCACCTGGATGGCGCGATGGTAGCCATTTTGCACCAGACCGCAAACCACACACTGATTGTTGGAGAGCAGACAGATTGATGTTATGCCGATTAGGATATGGGGAGGGTTAGAAGGCCATAACGGACTGAGGCCAGTGGGCAGATTTGGCCAGGATTAAACCCCTACTCTTTTTCGAAGGACATCCTGGGATTTTAAATGACCACAGAGAGTCGGGACTTCGGTTTAACGTCTTATCCGAAAGACGGCGCTCACTGAGCAGTATAGAGTCCCCGTCACTATACTGGGGCATTAGAACCCACACAGACCACAGGTTGAGCGCTCCCTGCTGGCCTCACTAACACCACTTAGCAACCCAGCTCTCCTGTGTGGTCTCCCATCCAGGTACTGACCTGGCGCAGCCCTGCTTAGCTTCATGTGAGAGTTGCAGAGAGTTAGCTGCCGGCTGTTGGCACACTATTGTAGGTGTGCAATCTGTCACAATGACACAAATCATAAAAATAAAGCTTCTTTATTTTGCTCTCTTGTCAAGACAAATTAACAGTAGGGGATAAGTAAAATGAAGGTTGTATAACTTTTATTTTTTTTATGAACGATCTTAGTTTCTCTCAAATTTCTCTCTCATCTGACATCATGTACCTCACTCAGGACTCACTCATGTGTTTGGGCTTCCCCTACCGTAATACACCTAAAACACAGATTGCCATAAAACTCAATGGCAGGGAAGTATGTGTTTGGGACAACATGATGGAATTGTGTGAAACCCAGCATTTTTTAAAGCATAGGCATAACATAACAAAAGATTGCACACATTTTCTTGTAGAAACAGTAACAAAACAGACCTTAATTCTGAAGGTCAGGCTTGAAAACAGCATGAAAAACTCGGTTAAGAATCAAGTGTTTGATTTATGAAAGTTTCTTAAACATTATAAGTGGACTTGAGGGAATCAAACAAAAAATCAAATTAAACACCCATTAAATGAAAATGGGTGTTAAATTAAACACCCATTTTCATCAATAAAGCTTGTGTACGTGGTTTGCCAGCGGATCTGGCTCTGGTCGTGTAAAGATGCTCAGAAACCTCATTTGCATGATGACTCCAAGTAAATAATTTCAGATCTGAAGGCGCATGAAAAGACCCTCAGGGTGGCTTATCCAAACAGCTACACATGCTAATATATTTCATTTCGGCTGTGGAAGGATAAAGTGATATAAGCATAAAGAAGCAGAAGAATCCAGATGGTGGATTTGCAGCTTTTATTTTGCAATTTCTGCATTTTTTTCATGTAAAGTGCTCACAATCACACGCAGGATCTCCACACATCCCAAAGGCAGTGAATAAATGAATTATGATGACCGTCACAGTCGTTTATTTGCTCAGACAATGCTCAGTATGCTCATAAAAACATCTTGCTAAGTGTAAGATTTTAATCTGAGTGAATGAAGATCTAATTTCTGCTAATGTATGAAATTATTCAGTGCGGTTTGTTAAACTCTTGCTCATGTGGTGTGAGGCAAGATAACATCTTTACTATGATGCTCATTAATAAGCAATGCAGTTCCTATGAGGTTTAATTCTCACCACATCAGTTATGCTGAACAGGACAAAAGAAATGGGATCTTATTTAACATCAGGGTGATTATCATAATGGACTGAAAGTTAATGGAGCAGTAATTACATTTTACTTTAATTGAACTTTTAAATAATGTTTCATGTAGTACTTGCGCTTAATTTAGAACTTTTAAAGAGTATTTTTACATGCTATTGAACATTTATATAAAAAATAATTTTAGTTTTAACCTCAACATTCATAAATGCATATTTTATTTGATTTCATTTTAATTTATTGTTATATATATAATATATATATATATATATATATATATATATATATATATATATATATATATTACTTACCATGTCATATTTTTCTTTTTTATTTACATTTAATATATTTTAATAGAAATTTTACTCTTTATTTATTTTTTATTTTAATTTATTTAATTTTTTATTTAATTTTTTGTTTTACATTATTCTAATTTAGTTTAATTTATTTTTTATATTTTTTTATTTTAATATATTTTTATTATTTTATTTAATTTTAATTCATTATTTAATTTTTATTTTATTTTAATTAAAATTACATTTCATTTCATTTTTAATTACATTTTTAATTTTAATTTATTTTTATAATTTTTTTCTGTTTAGTTTTAACATTTTTTTATTTTAACAAATTTTTCATTTTAATTTATTTTTAATTTTTTAGTTTTATTATAATTTAATTTTATTATTTTTTATTTTAATTTATTTAATTTATTTAATTTTATTTAAAGTATTTTTATTTATTTAATTTTTTATTTCAATTTATTTTAATAAATGTTTTATTTTAATTAATTTATTTTATTTGATATTTTATTTTATTTGTAAGAGTGAACTGGATCATCATTAAAATATAGTGACTTAAATTCCTATTGCATTGTGCATTGGAATGCAAGTCATGCATGGAAAGTTGCATTAATCATTGTCTTATAATTGCTGTGAATTGCTTACATTCTACTGGCGTAACATTTCTATTTAGGTAGCTTTTGTTTGGCCCAGTTCCCATGTTCACGCTCTGAATCTGTCTGATTGATTAATGAGACTATGTAGGAGTGCAGTAATTGAATAATTCTCCAGTAGAATTTCTCTACCACGATGCCATCAAACAGCCATTATACAACATGAAGCCGCTGCTATTGAGATTGTGCCAGTTTATGATCAACCTCAGTGCTTCATTAAGAGCTGCATGCTTGCTAAATCATTGTACTGTCATTCACTGATGGCCTTTCAGATTGATTTTTTACCTAGAGTTTCCCTTTTCTCCAAATCTGAGACCAATGAAGGAGCGATTGGTTTAAAGATGGATGAAAGTGACTTTTAATTAATTGATTTCCTAAGATTATGATGTTTGTAATATTAACTTTTTGAAAATTATCCTTTCATCTATCTGTCCATCGTTTGTTTGTTCATTCATCCTTCATTCATTTGTTCATTTCATTCGTCTATCCATCCTTCGCTTGTTCATTGATTAATCCATTGTCCACTTGTTCATTCATTTAATCCATCCATCCATCATTCACTTGTTCATTCATTAAATTGTTTGCTTGTTTATCCATCCATGCATCCATCCATCCATCATTCACTTTCATTCTTTTCATATATTTATACACTTTTATTTGTTCAATCATTTAATTCATCCATCCATCATTCACTTACTTGTTCATTCATCCATAATCATTCATTCATTCATTCATTCATTCATTCATTATTAATTTATTTATTCAGTAATTTCATCCATCCTTTCATCTAACTAGCCATTTGCTTGTTTGTTCGTTCATTCATCCATATAACTTTTTTCATCCAATCATCCATCCATCCATCATTTGCTTGTTCATTTCATCCATCCATCCATCTTTCAATTTTTCATTCATTTAATCCATCCATCCATCCATCCATCCATCCATCCATCCATCCATCCATCCATCCATCCATCCATCCATCCATCCATCCATCCATCCATCCATCTGTTTTTGATTGATTGATTGATTGATTGATTGATTGATTGATTGATTGATTGATTGATTGATTGATTGATTGATTGATTGATTCATTCATTCATTCATTCATTCATTCATTCATTCATTCATCAATCTTCCATTCACTTGTTCATTCATCCATCCAACCATTGTTCACATTGTTTGTTCATTCATCCATCCATCTACACTGTATATTGTTTACTTTGTTCATTCAGTCATACATCCATCATTTGCTTGTTCATTTATCCATCCATCTGTTCTTAACTTGTTTTAACTTCATCCAACCATCCATCATTCAATTGTTTATTCATCCATCATTCATCATCCATCATGTCGTCTACTTGTTCGTTCATTCATTCATTCATTCATTCATTGTTCACTTGTTCAGTCATTTCTTCCTTCTATCTATCTATTGTCTATGTGTCCATTCATTTAATGTCATTCAACCATTCACTTGTTTGTTCATCCATTCATATATTGTTAATTTGTCTGTTCATTTATTCATCCATCCATCCATTGTATCCTTATTCATTGGTTTCATCTATCCGTCTGTCCATTCGTCTGTTCCTTCAATTTCTTTCATTCCTTCCATCCATTCATTTCTTCCATCCATTCATCACTTGTTCATTACTTTCATCCATCCATCCTTTATTCTTTCCTTCCATTCTCCATTAGTTTCATCTTTCCAGAAACACTGCCAGATTTTATCTGGTTAACATCCGTAGTAAATAAAAAGACAGCAGATTGACATTCACCATCACTTCCCCTCAAAATAAGAGAGTATGATGTGGGAGGATTGTTTTATTCATAGCTGCCTAATGAATATTCATATCCTCTCCAGTGAATACCTGTGAATATTCATCATATGCAGGTGCACAGTTTTCTCAGTGTCAGTCTTTTGCCATAAAGGTCCATTCATTAGCAATCAATTAGGATTTAAGAAAAGTGTGAATAATCACACTCAATTAGCTCATATTATGCTCTCCTTGTTTAAAAATTAATATGAATTTAATGTGTGTGTGTGTGTGTTCAATTCAGGTTTGGCAGTGGCGCTCCAGCTGCTACACGGTGACATTGAACAGCTGCGAAGAGAATATATGGTGCTTTTCACCAGAGGAGTGTCCATCACCAAAAAGCTGGGCTTCTCAGATGTCATCATGCCAGGTGAGCTGGATTTTTGCTTATAGATCTACAAATTTGAGGCTATTTTTATAAGCTCACTAGTTTAACCATTTTCTTGATAAGTGTGACATCATGTGATGCCAAAAATGAACAACAAAGAGTACTAATATGCTCTCAGTGTGCTGTAATACTATTGGAAAAACATGATTGTAATGTTTATATCCATGCCTGATCTCAGATGGCCAGACAGTGATTCATCTTTTATAAATGGTTAAACTAAATTTTCCTCCATGTTCCTTTTTATTTTTCTTTAATTGCTTTTAATAATTTAGCAAAATTTGAGTGTAATGTATAGTTAATACACCTGGCAATTGTACATGACTGAATATTCTACGGTAATTTTAAGATTGCATAATGACAAAATGTAACCTGAAATTCAACGATACTCAAATGAACGTTTACAATAAGCATAAATACGTAAAGGGTGCGATTATACATTGACGATTGGGGAAGTCAACTTTTTTGGTAATGTTATTTTGTATATAACATGCTTTAGTGAATAAAATCACTGTATTTATTTCAATCGCATCTAAATTATTAATAAAACGTATTAAAGTTTTAGGGATATTTAGTGCATTCTGACCTACAGAAACTCTGATCAGCTATTTCAGAAGTTACTGTAGGTCAAACTATGCATCTAATTTGACTTTGACATACTTTCAGGCTATATGTAGATAAAAACACCTTTTTCACAAGAAAAGTGACCTGCGAACAATTATGATGTATATTAATTATTAATTTATTGATCTGCAGTTTTCATTCAAGTTTTTCTTGCATAGAATGATTGGCAAGATGATGCATTCCCAGTGGTATGAACCATTATAGGGCTGGTCAAAGGTGTACGTATATCATCTATTTTAATGATTGATATTGCTATTTAATATGCAGAGCAGAGAAAAATGTTTCTCACTGTTAAAAGGCTGACCTCCCCATACCAATATACAGTGGTCAACATTTGAATTAGATATATACTGTGTGTATATATATATATATATATATATATATATATATATATATATATATATATATATATATATATATATATATATACAGTATATAGGTGTCTGAGGTATGAAAGTCCAGATGTTTGTGTTGAACAGCATGATTATGTAAAATTCTAGCTTGTTATATGTGATTTGACTAAACAGTGGTGATAAATGGCTATTTATAGACAGTTTTCTATACTTAAATGTAGTGGTAGAGGCTCTGAGCTGGAAACAGTGTTCAGTACGTCACACCAGCTATTTGTACCTTGACTCCCAGAAATTGAGCAATCAATCAAAGTATCCAGCATGTTTGCGAAGCTCTTGCCTTTTTTGTGTGTGGTATGCATCGGGCAGTGTATGTATGTGTGTGTGTGTGTGTGTGTGTGTGCGCCTCTGAGACTATTTTCACCCTCCGTCTTTCCATGACTGACCCAGATGTTTTGGTTGCACAAGCAGCCTGTCTGCTGCCTCCTGGATGAATGCGCCGTCACTGGCAGTAACTGTGCCTTATGGCGGCCAGGTTTATTATTAGTCTTATGCTGTAGGCTGATTTTTTTCTCTTTCTTTCTCTCTCTCTCTCTCTCTCTCTCTGTGTGTGTGCGCATCTTTAGGAAACACACTTTGTTTGTTTCATATATATATCTGATTGTTGCCACAGCAACTGTCATATGGCCATTAGTTGGCCACTGCTGTTTTGAAGTGTGCCTTGAAATAGGACCACGCACACACACACACATAAACACATGCGCGCACACACTTTAAAAGTTCCTGTTTTTTTTTTTTTAGGCATACATCCATCTGAAATCTAAATATATTGAGCATGTTTATGTGCATGATGATATGGTCATACCAAAAAGAAGAAGAAAAAAGTTTGATCTATCCCTTAGATTTTTATTTCTTACTGCACATTGTTTGCGGATGTGCTTAAATCCTTCATAATAATATTATAAAATAATTATAAAAGTGGCAACACTTTTGTTTTAATTTATATATATATATATATATATATATATATATATATATATATATATATATATATATATATATATATATATATATATATAATTTTAATTAATTATTTTATTTGATAATTAATAATTGGACACCAATAAATCATTTATTATTTTTTTTTTATTTGCACAGCATTTACTTACGTCATTCTAACCCTTAATGCGTTTAATTCACTTCATGTCAATAGCTACCAGTTTCCAACATGTAGATCTAAACTCATTCATTCATTCACTTTCTTTTTGGCTCACTCTCTTTATTAATCAGGGGTTGCCACGGTGGAATGAACTGCCAACTTAGCCAGCATATGTTTTACACAGCGGATGCCCTTCCAGTTGCAACCCAACACTGGGAGACACCCATACACCTTTGCAATTACACACACACACACACACACACTACGGGCAATATAGTTTATTCAATTCATCTATAGCGCATGACTTTGGACTGTGAGGGAAACCGGAGCACCCAGAGGAAACCCGGGGAGACACGGGGAGAACATACAAATTCCACTCAGAAATGCCAACTGATTTAGCCGAGGCTCGAACCAGCGACCTTCTTGCTGTGAGGTGATCGTGCTACCCATTGCGCTACCGTGGCATCTCCAAACTCATCATGTGGAACAAAACTCTTCTAGCACTGAAGTATATGAGGGACATTTAATCATGGGCAGCCAATGAAAACCTGGCATTATGCAAACTTGTGCAAAAACCTGACTATACATTGAAGACACTTTTCAAATTGTATTTTTAATACCAGAGAAGAACAGCCTGCTTATACCAGATGCTGAATGGGTCATTCTAGGTTGACTCATTTGTTTTTATTGAATAATGATTACCACCAATATGTAATTACTGTCAAGCAGCTCTCAGTATAAAACATCACCATCATTGATCCAGTTACTATGACCATTTATGTGAAGCTGCTTTGACACAATCTACATTGCAAAAGCGCTATACAAATAAAGCTGAATTTAATTTAATTGAATTAGACAAGATTTTTTTATAATGAAAACACTTTGATGAGTGTCTCAGTGTTTAGCATTGTTGCCTCACATCAAGAAGGTCGCTGGGTCGAGTCCTGGCTGGGCCAGTTGACATTTCTATGTGGAGTTTGCACGTTCTCCCCGTGTTTGCGTTGGTTTCCCCCACAATCCAAAGACATGTGGTATTGGCATGGGAGAAATGACTTAGAATAATAAACGGGAGAAAACGGTCAAACTACTTGCTCTACAAACAAATGTTTGCATGACTATACAGACCAAGTAGAATAATATAATAAGAAAATATCAGTTTGCAACATCAAACAGCGAAACGATCAGTTTTTTAATGTCTAAAAATAAATGGAATTGAATGAGACTGGAAGTCTCGAGCCAAAAAAGAATTAATCCGCTCGTCTGCGAAGAATAAGGTGAATAGGTGATATAGGTAAACAAAATTGGCCATGATGTATGAGTTTAAGAGTTTATAGGTGTTTTCCAGTACTGGGTTACAGCTTGAAGGGCATCTACTGTGTAAAAAAAGGTGGAGTAGTTGTCGACCCCTAATAAATAAGGGACTAAGCCAAAGGAGAATGAATGAATTATCATCTCCTATTGAAATATGAAGTTCATGTAATAATATCATGCAATGTTTTTATGCACATCGATCTTGCCATGAAATATCAATAAATTGCTGATGTGGCAATAAATAAACAAACAAAAATTGTTGTGCTGAGATGAGACTGAAATTACTGACTTCTTGTTACACGTAGTGCAGAACCTTTGAACCTTTAAACCATCTGAACCTTTAGTTTGAAATGGACAATCACTCTATTGATCTGCACTTTAGTCATTGAAACTCTGCCGACATCCACATTTCACACTTCATCAAAGGCAAAACGCTCTTGAAATCGGCATTACATAAATACTCAGGAACCCACACTTCTTCCGCTCTGCACTCGAGTGTTATTTGTCCCCTTTGTTGCTTTTAAAAATGTGACCCAGAGTTCACTTACAGAGCCCCCTGCATGGGACAAGCATTTTCTGCAGTCCATGTGCACAAATGAAGCCAAATGATTATCAATGAGGAAATGCGGCTGTGCTAAATTTAATTTTAGTGTGAAATGTGCATTTGTATCATCTGTGGTGTTGGTGTTGATGCATGTCTTGTGCATTTCCTGTCTGGTTGAAAAGGTGACGCTGATTTTGGCGCTCATTTTTTACTTGGTCTTAATGTGAGTTGCAGGATGCACCTGCTGGGGACATTTAAGAAGGATGACCTCTTCATATTAGTGTGTTTGTGCTCTCCTGTCATAATGATACTAACATTTAAAGCATTACAGTAATAAACCTTCAGAAAATTATACTCCAAAATCATGCAGCTTGAGAGAAGAGTTCATTACTGAAACACTTGAGATTGAATCTTCGTCTGTGGGTTTTTTTTTCTGCTGAGCAAACAATGTGAAAATCAATAAACATTGTCAAAACATATTCGATTTTATACTGTCCATGCAAAGGCGTCCATTGGGACTCATTGTTTCATTTTAACATTGAAAATCCATGCTGGAAATGCACTCTTAGAGCAAATGTTGATGTAGGATCTGGATGGCAGTTTGTTTGCAGGTTCGATCCAAGTTTAGAGGCGATTCAAGATCATATTTAAGATATCTATAAGCTAGTTCTCATCTAAACAGAGACCAAATTGCACTTGTGCTTGTAGTTTGTCATTTCCGCCTAAATGGATCAAAGATTTTATTCACTTTACCTCAAATCGGCAGTTTCTCATCAAATCTTGACCAATCGAAACCTCTCTAGTATAGCCAGCAGCTAGCTGGAGCTAAGCAGGGCTGTGCCCGGTCAGTACCTGGATGAGAGACCACATGGGAAAGCTTGGTTACTGCCGAAAGTGGTGTTGGTTTGGTGTGCGGTCTAGCGCAATATGGCTGCCGTCACGTCATCCAGGTGGATGCTGCCCACTGGTGGTGGATAAGGAGATTCCCCCAATGTGTATAGCGCTTTGAGTGTCTAGAAAAGTGCTATATAAATTTAAGGAATTATTATTATTATTATTATTATTATTATTAGTAGTAGTAGTAGTAGTAGTAGTAGTAGTAGTAGTAGTAGTAGTAGTAGTAGTATTAGACATGCCTTGCCCCTTCAGGATGCTTCTCATTTGATAGGCTTGATCTCAACCTCTTTCTAGCAGAGGGGTGATAATACAAAACACTATTGGCTGGGTTTAAAAATAGGAGCCATACAATGTCCCACCCCCTCTTGATATTTAGTTTGAGATTGCATAATTGAAACATTGACAGTGTGAAAATTCACATTTCAAAGCATTTCACAGGACCTTTAACATATTTTTAACTCTTAGTTACCTGGAAAAATGTGTGTTATGAACCTGTTTATTTTTCAAATGAAGATAGCACATTGGTTTTATATGTTTTAGTTTTTGTTTAAACTACACACATGCAAACGCTGTTTAATATGATTCTCCCCTTCCCCCAAATAAGTAACATTGCAAAATATTAACATTAACATATTTTTATGTATTTGCATAAAAAGTATATATAAATATATATGTATGCTTGTATGTTTTAAATACTATTTTTTATATATGATTTTATATATAATAGTTTTTATATAATAATAGTCTTTTTATATTGTTAAAGACATAATTGACATTATCTTTTACATATTATTGTTCATTTATCACTAGGTTTACAGCTGCCATCTACACAGAGATGGTTCAAAAGGTTGTATCGATATAAAACTCCTTTTTCTCATGTACTGTATTTTGTTCTCTTGAAGGTGAGATGCGAAACGATCTGTACATGACACTGGAGAAAGGCGAGTTCGAGAAGGGTGGCAAGAGTGTGGCGAGAAACGTGGAGATCACCATCTACGCACTGGATGCAGACGGACAGATTCTAAAGGTTTGTGTCCACTTTCCTTAAAATTCAATGATAGGTCTCAACAGGGGCTGAATCGCAATGTATGTATCTGCAATAGTAATGCAATAGTCTGATGAAGAGCCGGGTGGCTCGAAAGGTTACACGCTCTGTGTCAGCCTTTTTAATTGAATAAATTTGTATTTTTGGAGCCTTGGTGTTGCCGCCTTTGATTAACATTGTATCTGCAATAGTCGCATCACAGGATTAGATTATTTATTAAATATAAAGATATTATTTTATAATAGTGTTTAAGAATATTTATACAACAATGACCATGATATTTTTACCTTTGATTTTTACATTGTTGTATTTAAATACTCTTCGTCTCCACAGTAAACTATCCTCTGTCGTATGATCATTATTACGCAGACGCACTTCTTAAAAAAAGACTTTATTACTCCAGTTGATCCCAATTATTCAAATCTTGTCAAATATAGCTATTCAATTCTATTCATATTGCAATATATCAAAGCAAAACAAAATATCGCAATGTCCGATTTTTCCAACATCATGCAGCTCTAATACAAAAACAAACTGATACTACATCAGAACTAGATATGAAAGTAATTTAAAATGACATTACATATACCAGTTTCACAAACAGCGCTTAGATTAAGCCAGGACTAGGCCTTAGATAATTTAGCCTATTTAAACCACATTTATAAAATTACCTTAGAAAAATATATTACTGGTGCATACCTGGAGACAAAAAAAAAAAAAAAATGACACTGACGTATTTTAAGACATCTCCATGCAAGTTATTTTGAGTTGAGGCAGCTCAAACATGCAATTTAATCTTGACTAGCCTTAAACCTTGTTTGTAAAACCAGGGGATAGTGTTGTGTATAAGGCAAGTGCATCAAGCATAAGGAGATCCTTTTGTTAAAAACCTTCAGCATGCATGTTAATAAAAATGTGAATTATATTCAGTTGGACATTAATTGCACAGTGCAGAAGAAAAACAATCATTTAAGGAAATGGCCTTTAAGAGCATGTAGTGTAATAATAATTTGCAGACACAAATTGACAAAGTGCGACAGATAAAGTGTTTTTTTTATGTTTTCTTTGTATTTGATAAAAAGAAATTAAAATTAAGGTGCATAAAATCCGTGTCTTTATGCTTATAAAACAGTATTTTATTCTTCTGATGTTCAGACTAACCCTTCATCAAAACACATTTAATCATTTGATTGAATCTTATTGAACACACATGCTGGGCAGTCAATGCAAAGTTCTGTTCTTGTACAAAAGAGGTGATATAAACTGACACTAGAGATAATTCAAGTCTATCATATACTATTGGCTGATCTAAACAGGCAAGGAGATGGAGCGGAAAGAGGTTTGTGGTTTTCCGTGTCCTTTAACACAGTGTTGATTCTCTCTTCTTTGTGTCTGCAGGGCTTTGTGGCCGTGGGTTCGGGTGAGCCGGGTGGAGACGAATATCACACCTTCGTGCTTTACCACAACAACAGCCCTCGATGGGCAGAGCAAATCAAACTGCCGATCCCTGTCGACATGTTTCGAGGTTCTCACGTCCGCTTTGAGTTTCGCCATTGTTCCAGTGAGTAACAAACAACAGACTGATGTTTTTAACATTCACTCATACTACAAGATGATGAATGCTTGATTCTGATTGGCTGATTAACATTTTAAGGTGTGCCGTTGTTTTCAGATGCAACTAAAGTAGTTCCAGACAGATCTTGAGCCTATTAAACTGGTCGAACACCAGATGGTGTTTAAAGTACACATGCAATCAAATCTAAAATGATTTTGTTAGCTCACTTTGTTAGTTTTCTGGTGAGCATTTCATCTGCGCATGTCATTAAGAAAAAAAAAAATAGTTTGCACTTGTAATCTAAAATTGAAATCTGAAAATGCACGTCCTGATTGTTTTCAATTAATTTATCTAAGTTATCTGAGGTATTGGGCGTGGCTAACATACTTAATCACACTCCTCCATCTGTCAGTTTAACAACAAGTAAAAATGGTGAGCAGGAGGTGTCCGTTAGGTTATAACTCTCTCTAAACCCTTATTCAGATCTTTCTGAATGAGATGCCTACTTTACTACATACAATCAACCTCCTAGTCGAAAAAACAAGTCATTTAATATTCCATTTTTCTGGAAAACTGTCACAATTTTTGCTTCATACATACTTTGAATAATTGTTAATAAGTAACACAAAGATGTCTAATTGCAGTCTATGCATCTTCATGGAAATCAATGTTTACAATTTTTGAAAGCGTGGTGGCATGTCATGGTGTGTCATGAGCGGTGTGTGACCTCATTTTCAGTTTTATAGCACTGTGCCAAGGATGTAATTTTATTTCAAAGTAAACAGCCTACAGCAGACATAATACAAATCAAAAGGATGAGATGTGTAAGAAACTAGTCCCAAAGAGCTTAGAATCACCAAGAGGCGACACTCAATAGAACGTTCCATTGCAGCGCCCAGCAACAGCCCCGCGATTCCACCATTTTGGAGAGAAAGCGGTCGGCTATTGGATCTTAATGCTGTCCCGATGGCAAGCAGCTGCATTGTTTTTTATTTATTTATTTAAAAAGCACAACCTGAAATACGAAAATGCAACACTTACTATCACAATCATCAGCCCTTTTAATAGTTTGTTATACAGACTTATAATATGCTGTTGTTCTATTGGAATTTTCATTCCAAAATGGTCGCCGTGTGACACTAGCAGCATCTAGCGGCTGTTTCCCAAATCGCACTAGAGTGTCGCCTTTCTATGCTCTTTGCTAGTCCTACACATAGCAGTTTGAAGACAAACATCTGACTGTTTTTTTTTAATACATTATCTGTACAATGTATTTAGTTGTGATGACCACAGCATATTCGAATCCATTCCAGTCTGTTGAATTATTAAAAACTTATTGTCAATCAATTAAACAAGCCATAGTCAAATTGAGTTTTGTCCTAAGCAACTGCTACTGCACAAAAATGTAATTTTAGAAATGCTTTGTTTTCTGCAAAGTCACAAAAGAACAGCACTACTATGACAATGATCACCTCAGGTACAGATTATGTGCTTTATTCAGTCTTCAGTGGGTTTAAATCATGGACTGTAAAATATATGGACGTAGTATCCGTGACGTCACCCATAGGTTTCTAAAGAGCGCAAAAGAAGCCACAAGTAGGCGCGGCCAACCGTCGTCATTTTGTTAGCGCGTAATCACACCCACGGCGGGATACCAAACATGGGCAAAGAGGCGGAGAGTGGGCGGAGCTACGGACACCTGCTGGCATTTTGCTTGGACCTGGTTCAGACACACTTTACTTTGGGAGAACGTTTTAATACTTTATCACCTGTGACTCGTTTGTGTTCTGACCACTTGTGCTTGGTTGTACACTATATCAATAAATTGTTTAGTCTTTTAAAAACACTGCTGTAATACATTGAGCCACTAAACATTGTTCTTATGATGTTTTTCAACAGGAGGAAAACGCGAATTGCATCCAAACACTTCAGATATAGTCTGTGTTAGTTAATGTAAGACTATTGATGAAATCCAGCATAACATTGCATAACAACGCTTCAGATGACTGTTCTAGAGCCTACAGCTAATCAGTTCGTCAGATTCTGGAGTGCATTACAGCTCTAAATATAAATATAAACGATAAATGATCTTAAATAAAACAAATACATGTGTAGAGATGGTATATAACTTTACTCACATGGGAAACGGAGGCCACATGAATGGTTTGTGAGCACAATTAAGTGCACTCAGCATGCCATGGCATCTAATAATTGTAGGAAACAAGTCCAAAAGGCAGTTGACTGTGTAAAGCCACATAAAACGACACAGAAATACGATAAATATGTCGAGTTCAGTGGCTAATCTGCAGGATTCAGCTGAGGTGACGTGACGGCGACCAACGAGACCTAGCTGTCACTCAAGTGGCCACGCCCTTAATTATGCAAACTTAATAAAAAGGAAACGGATGAGTTATAAAAAAATTCACCCTCCTCACAGTTTTCATGAAGGGTATTATTAGCTGTATTAACCAAAATCTTTTTTTGTACCATGCTGTAAACACCTTTTTTTTTCTGCTGTAAAGTGGGCCATTTTAACAGTGGGCTCAATTGAAATTTGCTCTATTTTGGAGCCAGGAGCGGCCAGGACTAGCGGAATTTCGGATGAATTGCAGTTTTAGTTACTTCCGTATTGGCTTCCTGAGGGAGAGCGGGAGGTTGCCGCTTGGTTTAAATACCATTGTGTGTGACATTTCAACACATTTTTTTATTATTTCAGTGCACTGGAGTCAATTTTTTCAAAACTACTACATATTACACGTTGTTTAGACGTTGTATTTCAAGACATTTGTCTAGTTTTTGTCTGTTATTTAAGAATTCATAGCCTACAACGGACAAAGTGCAATGATTTCTCTCAAGTTTGTTGATTTATTAGAAAATAATGGTCACCCGAGGTGTAACGGCCACTCCGCTTCGCATCAGCACCTCGGGTGTACATTATCATCTATTAATTACAACAACCCATCATCAGTTATTCCTTACATAAAACACGACTGAAGCAAGACCGTATTTTCCACATGTTGGTAGACTCAGAGCTTGAGGGAGGACATTAAATTGTCTGAATTTCAAACGAATGCTGAAAGTGCTGGAGAAATAGCAGTGAGTCAGAGCATCACTAATGAATCCTTTATACGGACAAGTGTAATTAAAGATCACCAAGGGGTGTTTTTTGTTAAAAATGGGCCAATGTTTTGAGGAAAGGCATCCGAGTCGTGCGTATGTTGGTGTGTGCTTGAGTCAGAGCTGTGTTCTGATGTTGTGTAGGCTTCATGTAGGCTAAAACATCCCAAATCATTTTCTTTTAAAGCCGCGGTGCTGGTTTTGCTATTGGGTCGAGAGACCAGATTTATTTTGAGTAATGATTTCTGTGGCTCTTGAACCCTGTGGTATATGCTCACAAGTCAAAATCAAACTTAAAATAGCTTAAAGCTGTATAGGAATGGAGTAAAACGTGGTAAAATGTAGGTGATTCTTGCGATTTCTTGTAATGAAATTCATTAGAGGAAAAATTGATGAGACTATCAGGAAAAAGGCATGGAAGCACCAGAAAGATAGCTGAATGACCATGTTTTGATTCAAATGTTACTTATGTAAGCTTTTTTTTTTTTTAAAATAAAGAGTCTATTTGTTTATGCTTTTCAATATTAAATTCAAGATTTCAATGTGCTGTTTGTGTTCCCCAGCAAAAGACAAAGGAGAAAAGAAGCTGTTTGGATTCTCATTCGTCCCTCTGATGCAGGAAGACGGACGAACTTTACCTGACGGGACACACGAACTCATTGTACATAAGGTACGCCTGTCAAAACCTCAGATTGGCTTTCCTGCAACAAAGTCCACTCAAGAGCTGCAGTACAGTATATCAAATGACAAATGGTCTTGGCTGACACGCATTTCATTCTACATGCGCCTTTTGTGCCTTGTGAAGCGCCCTGAATGCAAAACACGGCCTCTTATTAAAAAGTGTAAGAGTTAAATAAGCGTGTCGGCTGTACACGTCCCTGAGGCACACCCAATTTAAGAGCACAGCTCGGGTAATTGCAGACTGTGGAAGTGTTTGTGGACTGTACTGGCTTAAAAGAGGTCACAAACACGCATGCAGAGAGCTGCTGTTATTGGTGTCGTGTTGTGTTGTCAGCCTTCATACTCCATTTATAGTTGGTATAAACATGGGTTCAATAAAGAAGCCTATGCTTAAGGAATTAAAAACCTGCATTATAATCGTAAGTAAGCTTAGAAGTGCATTTATATATGAAAATGGCACTGAAACATCACTTAAAAAAAAACAATAGTCCTATTTGGTAATTTCATAAACATGTACATGCATGTGAAACAATGCTGTTTGTTGTTTGTTTATTTAATTCAATTTTGTTTTTAGTTCATTTCAAATGTATTTTATTTTGTTAATATTTTACTTGTAAAAAATGTAATATTCTATATTTTTATTAAGTTTTTTATTTAACATTTTATCTCATACATTATTTTTATAATTAATTTAATTTGATATGTTATTATTATTTTATTTAATATAAACTTAAATTTTGTTTTTTATTTTATATGATATATTTTATATTTAATTTTAGTTAATTAATTAATTTATATATTTATTTATTTATTTGTCTATTTATTTATTATTTATTTATTTATTTATTCATCTATTTATTTATTTATTCATTCATTCATTTATTTATTTGCTTATATATTTATTTTATTGATATGTTTATCTTTTTATTTTTTATTTTTTTAATTATCCATTTATACTTTTTTTATTTATTTTATTTGTCTATTTATTTAAATATCTATTATTTATTAATTAATTTATCTCTTTAATTATTTATTAATTAATTTATTTATCTCTTTATTTATTCATATCTATTTGTTTATCTTTTTATTTATAAACTGAGCATCTCTTTTTCACAGACATCAATGGAAAGTAATAGTTTTGGTAGATTGCAAAACATCAAGTAAAACAGTACACATATTTCCAGTTTTGCAGGATAAGGAGAATAGAGAATAAAGAATAGAGAGTGAGAGAGGATTTAAACTACAGCTAATGGCTGCATAATTATAAAACCAAACACATTTTAAAGTTTTAAAATTTATGAGGGCATTTTTTATTCTCTTAATATATTTAAATAATATTTATTTAAATATTTAAAATAAATCACAAATGCAAAAAAGCACAGATTTTGCCATGCTTGTGGGTCGAAAAATGAGAGCATTGGCTTCAATATATAACATTAGTAAAGTTTACACCTTTAATGCATGTAAACATATTGCAAAATTAGTATTAACATCTGAAATAACACAATAGATGCATTTAAAATGACTCCTAAAATGACTTCTATTAGTACATGTAAAATCACAGCATCACGAAAGCTTAGCCTATATACAGTACATCCAATATGATGCTAAGTGCTTCTCATGGCCTATTTACAGATGCTGAAATAGGGCGGTTTGCTTGCGCATTTACACACACGTCACTGCATCCAGTAATGCTGCGCTGCGCCGTGTCACTGGTCATGTACAGCATGCGTTCATTGTGCGTTTACGCACACACTTCTGCTGACCTCTGACGACGAGCCGTTTTTGAGTGAGATAAACGATATATAGAAAACAAAAACCCAGAAGTCAGCTGTTTGCATTTGTGCTGCAGGCAAAAGAAGTGCTGACTGAATGCAGAGAGATTTCACGATGCTAATTAAAGGACGAGTTCAAGCAGAAATAACACTAATCTGTGCTTATTTCGCGTACCTCTATTGCAATGCCATTTTGCCTTCTCAGGAAAGCCAAATAAAAGTGCTTCACTGCATTTGGGTGAACTATTATACGTTAGATATAAACTTAAACTGTAGATATAAATGAAACAATGCTAAACGTTGCATTGTGGAGTATTTCTAGAGGTAATTTCATACACAAGATATTAAATACCTAAAATACTGATATTATAATACTAGATGCTAATAAAATACTAAATTACAGTCTACATATAATTAAAGTACGATAAATACGTCATGAGTTTTATGCTACTTTAACTTATTTTATGAAGTTAGTCAGGTTTCAGTTATTTTTTTGTAGTGTCACAAAGTTTACCTTCATATTTTTGTGTTTACTTCATTGATGTTAGTCCATTTTTAGTCCATTTCATTGATGATCTTACTAGAAAAGTGAAGTTGATTCAATTAAAAAATGTTACAATGTAAAATAATGTGAAATGATCTAGATTATTGTTTTAAAATAGCTTTGATAGCAAAATATTATTGAAATAATGTCATTCTGTGGTCAAATTAGTATATTGAATAGACTGAAAACTTCTTGGTTGACAACCTCTCTTTCAAACAACTAGAAAGTCAGTGGGAAAACATAAATGATAAAGGCACTTATTTTGGGGCTGCTTTTATAAATTAAACAAATTATATATAAAGATTCTTATATTATAAAGATATTATATTATAAAGATTCTTGTTTTAAATATGCATATTCATTTTTAGTATATAAAGTTATATATTGAATAACATATGGATGCCTTCTGAAAATCTTGGTTAAAATATACTTTTATAAGTCATTTGTTATGCTTAGATATTTTAATAAATTAATTTATATAATTAATGTATATTAACTTCTTAAAGTCAAGTGCTATTTTGGGGTTTCTGCCTGGATTTTGCCTCCCCAAATTCAAAAGCATCCGAAGTCCACAATGCACATGAGGTGTGAATGCAAAAGTTTGGTATCATTTTTAAAGAAAGCCCTTTAGATCTTCATAAAACACAGTTGATATTTGATTAAAATAATTGTATATGTTGTCTGTGTTGTTATAAACCCCTCCAAAAAAGGCTTCTTTTTTTTTAACTCAAATTTGAAAGTCTACCATTTAGGTTCTGTGTGGTCTCGGTTGCTGTAATGAATGTTGTTGTTGGTTCATGTCAGTAATCAGAGAAAAAAGAAAAACGTCTCTATGATCTATGCAAAAGGTATTCTATTCTAACAGAGAACAGAACCTTGTATGGGGTTATTGGGCCAGTACGGACCTTTAAAATGTAAAGAACGCGAAAGTAAATGATAATTTTAATTACTCATTCATGTGTTAATAAATATTTATTTTAAGCTCTGCAATTATGAATTAAAAATAAAACTTTAATTGGATTTATTTGTTTAATCATAAGGGGTTTTGCTCATTTTTATTTATTCTATTTAGTTTTCCATGAACTTTTGTCTTATAACTGAGCGATTTACTGCCACAGCTGGAAAAAAAGATGAAAAGCTTGACGCTGTTATTTTGTTTTTGTGCCATGTTTTCCAGTGTGAGGAGAACGCTAACCTGCAAGACTGCTCTCGCTACCTCAAACTGCCCTTCTCCAAATCAAACCTGCCCGGCAACAACCAAACTGTGAAAGGCACTAAAGAGTCCCTGTGGATCACATCATTCCTCTGTTCCACCAAACTCACTCAGAACGGTAACGTGTGTGTGTGTGTGTGTGTGTGTGTGTGTGTGTGTGTGTGTGTGTGTGTGTGTGTGTGTGTGTGTGTGTGTGTGTGTGTGTGTGTGTGTGTGTGTGTGTGTGTGTGTGTGTGTGTGTGTGTTGCATGTGTATGTTTGAATGCAGTTTATGTGCACGTGTTCTGTGTGTTGCGTAATGTGTGTGTGCATCATATGTATGCTCATGTCATGTTGTGTGGGCACATGTGGTGTGTGTGAGTGTGCAAGTGGTGTGTGCATTTTAGTCAGCTGCTGTAGGACTTGTTTTAATGTTGTTTGTCTTATTTTCTTGGCATCTACATCAGCAATTTAATCAAAACTACTATTATATGTGCAATTTACTCATTCGCTCAAGGTTTTTAGTGCTCTGCTTCAACTGGAAGATTCTCAGTTTTCACCCCTTAGTGAACACCAGTACAGCATCTTTAGGTGTTTTATTATTCTAGAGTTCATCTGCATTTCCACCTGCAGCACTGAGACTGAGAATGATTATGTGCTGAAGGCTCCACATCCTGTTCTTAAGGACTGATATTTTATTCCATCTCATTTCTTAAGCAAAGATGCATAACTTCCATTCATGCTACAAGCGTTGACCACCTTCATAATCAATTTTCTGTTATCAATCTGATGTCGCATTTTTAAGATGTCATCATATAGACTTCTTACGAAGTATTTTAGAGTATTTTAAAAATACAAGACTATTAAGTTTTTTGATACAACATATTCACCCATTTTTATTAACCCCATCGAAAACAAATTACAAAATACTATTTTGTATTTAAAATATGTATTTGAAATACTTGTGTTTTAATTGCTGCCCATCCCTAGGTACGATTGCATTCATATCAGAAGTGAACTGTACCAGAGTTTGCACGAATCGTACCCCAGACCACCTCTTTCAGGCGGACTCGTGAACAGTTCATGACTGTGCACCTAAGATCAGAAGACATCGTTCACACTAGCTAAATGTATCATACTTTGTTGTCAAACAAACCTAAGTGCGGACCAAAAGTGCTAGTGTGAAAGCACCCTTAATCATTTCCGAAATGGAGAGCTGAAAAGCTAGACAACTAAAACAACAGTCCTTTATTATTCCCATGCTGGAAGTCTCCTTTGCATAATAGCAGATATAAATGGATACATTAGGGCAGTCTGCATGCAGCTTTTTGTACAAGTCTCAACAAAAAATGTGCACTGATTGTCTTTTTTTTTTTTTTTCAGGTGACATGCTGGATTTACTGAAATGGAGAGCTCATCCAGAGAGAATCAGTGACAGTCTGTCCAAACTCAAAGAGATCGATGGCTCTGAAATAGTGAAGGTCAGCTTTCTGTTGGTTAATGAGCATGTCAGTCATGAGAGCCTCAATTTCATACACTTGGTAATAAAATCAACTGCTATATCAGTTTTTGCAGGATACACTGGATACTCTTTTCGGCATTTTAGATGAGAGCTCGCAGAGATATGCACTCAAGGTGTTTGATTGTCTGGTACGTACAGATCTGTGGTTTTGACATAATGAAGTGCAATGAAGTCACATTTGCTTATTGTCATTATGTATTTATTGTTGTCATGCAGGTGCACATTATAAACTTGCTTCAGGATAGCAAGTTTCAGCATTTTAAACCAGTCATGGACACCTACATCGAAAGCCACTTTGCTGGAGCCCTGTCATACAGGTATGCTAAAAATGGTCCTCAATTCACAAGCGTTAAGCTGTCACTCACTTTGCAACACATTTTCCAAAATCTGTATATAACTTATAGAAGCAAAATATGACTGTCGGTTTTATTTTATTTTTATTGTTTTTATTTTGTTTATTTTAACTTTTATATTTAATGTTTTTTATAATGTTTTTTTGTTTGTTTTTTATTTACTTTATTTCATATTGTTTTATTTTATATTTTATTTAATAAATCTTGTTTGTTTTATTTTGTATTTTTAAATTTTTTATATTGAATATTTTTGATATTATATTTCATTTTGTTTTATTATTTACTTTTTATATTATTTTATATTTTATTAAATTTTTTATTTAATATATTTTTTTATTTTATTTTATATTTAAATTTTTATATGTAATTAAAATGTTTATATTTTATATTTTATTTAATTTAGTTTTTTTATTTTATATTATTTTTATATGTATTTTTTTATATTTTATTTTATTTTGTTTTTTATTTACTTTATTTTGTTTTTATATTTATATTATTTTTTTATATTTTATTTTTTTCCATATTGTTTTTTATTAACTTTATTTTACACTTCATTGTATTTTATTTATTTGTTTGCATTTTATTTTGTATTTTTTATATTTCGTTTTATTGAATATTTTATTTTTATTTTATTTTATTTTGTATTTAGTGTTTTGTTTTATATTATTTTTATATTTATAATGTATATATATATATATATATATATATATATATATATATATATATATATATATATATATATGCAAATGTTGTCAGGCATTTTTTGTCATGCTTTTTTGTTTAATTTTTATTTATTTTATTACGAATGGCACTTTGTTAATTTTTTTTTTTTAATGTAATGTTGAATATTTTATACATTAAAAATGGATCAAGGCTTTAAAAACTGAAAGCACTCACTCTTAAAAACAAGTACAGCACTGATTCTTCTCTCAAACAACACTTAATTTCATTGCATGTTGATTCATCAGGGTCAGAGATCAGCCCGCATTACAGCCCACACACTGCTCAAATGGGCATATTACACAACCAGTTAACTTTAAAACTGGACAGATTAAAATACACAGTCCAAAAAATCAAAAGTTAAAAAAGAAAATACTGTGTATCAGCAAAACATTGACAGACATGAAGTGAAATGTACAAAGCTGCAACTTCATGGGCTCTTTAAATGCATCTTTTAGGTTCTAGTTATTCTTGCTCACTGGTGCAAATGCATTGCATCATGCTCTTTCTTTTATAGGCTCTTCCGTTCTGTTCTTTCAGTTCTCCTTTTGTTGAGATTTTTAGGCTTTTAGAGAGCACAATCCGCATTCGTGCAGAACATTAAAAAAGCTGCACAGAAACTTTTCTCTCTGGCTTCTTTCGGTGCAGCAAGTTTCATTTTCTTTCAGCTGCTCAATGCAATGCTAAGAAATCATGGCAGAAATCAACGGGGATTCCACCGTCTGATCATATCGCAATACTTCTTTTTATCTGTTGCAATATGTGAGCTATTGCGATGTGCCATGATTAAAAACTCTCTTTTATTTTCTTGCTGCATAATGAAGTTGCTTAAAATACCTTAAAAAAGTTCTGAATGAAAATGTGTGATGGATGATTGTAATGTAAAAGATTAGAAATGGTTCCTGATTGCAACATTCGATTGTCATGCTGCTTCTGCTTTCAATCATTCTTTGCACACAGACACTTATATTTAATATCCATAAATTTATTTTTAAAAACCCACAATTTATTTGCAGAACTACACGAGTAACACAAATAATACACTTTAAATATATTTATGATTTGCAGATAGTGGCTGCACATTTGCTCCTCATTCCTCTCTTTCTCATATAAAAATAACGGAATAAAATAAATGTATTTAATCCAATTAAAAAGGTATTTTTTATTAACTGTTAAATTGTATTGTACTGTATTAAATATATATTAAACCAGTATTATGTTTTATTTTATTTGTAGAGGTGGTGTAGAAATGAAATTTTAATGTTTATTTTAATGTATTTAATATTAATTCAAATGTATTTATTGCATTTCTCTCAAAGTTGGTATTTTTACCGACCTAGATATTGTTGTTTTGTTTTATATATTTGTAGAGGTGGTATTTTTTGTTCTTATTTCAATAGTTTTAATTAAATAAATAAAAATTGTAATTTATTTTATTGTAACTAATTTAATTTTAATTTATTTTATCCATTCATTCATTCATTCATTTTCTTTTCGGCTTAGTCCCTTTATTAATCTGGGGTCGCCACAGCGGAATGAACCGCCAACTTATCCAGCACATGTTTTGCACAGCTGATGCCCTTCCAGCTGCAACCCATCACTGGGAAACACCCATACACACTGAATCACACACATACACTACAGCCAATTTAGCTTACCCAATTCACCTTCTTGCTGTGAGGCTTTCTTGCTATAAGGCGATTGTGCCTAATTTAATTTAATTTAATTTAATTTAATTTAATTTAATTTAATTTAATTTAATTTAATTTAATTTAATTTAATTTAATTTAATTTAATTTAATTTAATTTAATTTAATTTAATTTAATTTAATTTAATTGCCAACCTAGATATTGTATTGTCTGGCAGGGATCTGATCAAGGTGTTGAAGTGGTACGTGGACCGCATTATTGATGCGGACCGTCAGGAACACATCCAACAGGTGCTAAAGGTGAGCTTTTATCATTAATTCTACCCATCCTACAGCTCAAAATGACATATACAGTCATCAAAGCTCCTCCGTCTCTTACATTTTGTGCCGCAAATGCAATTTGTATTCATAAAGTATTGACTATTCAATATGTGAAGAATGCATAATGACTTCCACATTACATTATTTCACACATCCCACAGTTAAAGTCGAAATTATTTGCCCTCCTGTGAATTTTTAATTTATTCATTTTTTCAAATATTTTCTAAAAGATGTTTAATGGGAGTTTTCAAAGTATGTCCTATAATATTTAACATTTTTTAAAACCATTTTAAGGTCAATATCATTAGCGCCCTTAAGCAATGTTCTTTTTCGATTGTCTACAATACAAACCAAAGCCCTGCCTAATTACCCACACTTGCCTAATTAACCTAGTTAAGCCTTTAAGTGTCACTTTAAGCCGAATACATCTATCCTGTAAAATATCTAGTCGAATATTATTTGCTGTCATCATGGCAAAGATAAAATAAATCAGTTATTAGAGATGAGTTATTCAAACTATTAGGATTAGAAATTTGGTGGCTAATAATTCTGACTGTATATGTTATTGCATTTTTATGTTGCTGTCTGTGCTCAGATCTGCTGTTTTTTTTCTCTCTCTCAAGGCAACAGAGTATATTTTTAAGTATATCGTCCAGTCCCGGAGGCTGTTTGCGCTGGCCACAGGCGGACAGAATGAGGAGGAGTTTCGCTGCTGTATGCATGAGCTCTTCATGTCCATCCGCTTCTTCCTCTCGCAGGAGAACAAGAGCATGAGGCCCATCACACACACGCAGGTGAGAGAGAAAGAGAGAGATGCATTCCTATAATGCATTACATTAAAGAAAGAAAAAGTTCAATTATGGGGTTGCACAGTGGCTCAGTGGTCATCTAACAGCCAGAAGGTTGCTGGTTTCAGTGCCGGCTGGACCAGTTGACATTTCTGTGTGGAGCTTGCATGTTCTCCCCATGTTCACGTGGGTTTCCTCTGGGTGCTCCAATTTCCCCCACAATCCAAAGACATGTGCTATAGGTGAATTGGATTAACTAAATTGGCCGCAGTGTTTGAGTGTGGGAATGCATACCAGGCACACGCTCAAGCCAGTGTGCAGGGTGTTGCGCAATATGATGTGATGCACAGCTCGGTGCTTCCTCAGCTCGCTTCCTACGCTGTAATTGAACGAGACATATGCAAAATACAGCCATTTTTACTATTAAAAGGATTGAAATCGTATGAATCAGTCAGAAATTGCATTTATCAGCGCAGATCAGTGGACTCATATTTATTTTATCATTAGTATACATCACATGCATACTGTAGATATAAATGAAACGATGCTCAACGTTGCATTGTGGAGTATTTCTAGAGGTAATTTTACACTAAATGTAAATTTAGCTAAATGTAACGTACTTTGATGTCAAACAAACCTGGGTGCGGGCCAAAAGTGCTAGTGTGAAAGCACCCTTAATCATTTCCGAAATGGAGAGCTGAAAAACTAGACAAATAAAACAACTTTGGGTGAACTATTATACTTTGAGAGCTTTGTAAGTGTGTATACTGTAGATATAAACGAAACGATGCTAATGAGTATTTCTAGAGGAAATTTTATACTCAAGATATTAAATACTTGTAATACTATTTTTATGATATTAAATACTAATATAATACTAAATTACAGTCTATATATAATTAAAGCACAATAAATATTTCATGACTTTTTATGCTACTTTAACTTATTTTATCAACTTAGTCAGGTTTCAGTTATTTTTTTGACATGCGGCTGTGGTAATAAAGTAAAGACTGTAATATCACTGTAATTCATTACACACATACACTGTTTTAAAACATTTCAAACTTGTAAAACTCACTCTTGATCACATTTGATGATGATTGATAATCCTAGCAAACTGAACAGAACTTTTCCTGGTTGCTTTGCGCACGTCCTGTCTTGTTGATTTGATTATACGCGTTACTACAGAGACATGTTAATACGCAGCTGTCAATCAATTCAGTGGGCGGGGAGACAGCACTTCTACTTCAAGTTGTGGTCGGTCTGAAAATCTCTCCAGTTGGTCCATTGTTTTTATGTTGTTAAATTGAAAAAAAAAAAGTACTGGGTGTGTTTATATCACCCCAATATGACGCTCTATACACTATACCTACACATATGTCTGTCCAAACAACTTGAAAAGTAGATTTTTTACTATAGGTGCCCTTTAAGTTTGCTATATATTAAAGAAATAGATGGCCGACATGAGGGTGGTGTAATCCAATGCCACATAGGATGAGAGGAAATAGGAGCTGCGCAAGGAACACCATAGGCTTTGAGAGCAGAACGTAACTGAATGAAGACAAAATATGATGATGCTGGTAAACCGAACTTAGTTCTTAATTCTTGAAATGAGCAGAGTTCCTGGTGATTTGGTGCTCTTTGAGTAAACCGATCAAAGTCTAGCGTGTAACATTTCTCATTTCTTTTAATCCAGTAATTTATTTTCATTTAAAACTATTTAATACCATAATCATTTAATAAAATAAGTGTTTTTTTAATAGGTTAGAAATTTTTTTTGTTTATTTAAGTTATTTATTTAAAAAATATTTTTATTTAAAATTAATAAAAATAGCCAAACAAATTCCAACATATTATGCAAATTGCTTTTACTTGCTTGGAAATTGCTGTTAGGATTTATTGTTCGCTGTCATTTTTAGCTTGAAGTGTCCTCCAAAACCACAGGATGCCATCAGACATCTCTCGGTGGCACAGGCGAAACCCTTTTTTTTTCATAGTAATGCCCTTAGTTTAATTAAATGCTAAATAATTTTAGCAATAAATATCAAATATATTAGCAGCATGCTAATTCGTGTTATGCTAGCAATATGTTGGCTCATGTTAGCATTGTTTTAAACGTGGTACCAGCATGTGACATTGCACACTAGGGATGTGTTAACAGCAAAGCTAAGCGACTAGTCTTAAATTTCTATATTTATAACATGAGTATATGTTTGTCTCAAATAATACATGCTAAAATATGAAAAACATGTTAACAAAATGCTAATTCGTTATCAAAATATCAAATTTATTTGAAGATTCCTCCAAAACCACAGGATGCCATCAGAAATCTCTCGGTGGCATAGGTGAAACCCTTTTTTTTTTCATAGTAATGCCCTTAATTTAATTTCTCCAGACGCTTTGCCTTTGAGAAGTGGGATCATTCATATTTCATGAGGCGAATTTCATACAAAGGCTGTTTTGAATACACTTCCTAAACTCACGCTCAGCATTTGGAGCCTCCACACCAACATTTCCTCCTCGCCTGAGCTGAATGCGGATCGTGCTCTATTCTTCCGCCACTCCGGCTTTTGTTCGGAATTTGCCGTCAGTCTATTTTGATGTTCCTCAAAGAGCCTTGGAGTTGCCCGTGTGCCCCCTTTAAAAGAGGCAGAAGAAAACGGACAGAGGAAGAAATGCTTTGGGTTTTAATGAGAGAAGGAAACATTGTAGGCTAAGTGAAAACAAAGGATACGCATGAATAGAATGAACTGAGATGGGGAAAGAAGTAAGATAGTGAAGGCGCTACATGATTACAAGAACCTCTTGGAATAATATTCAGCTTTCACTATTAGCATAAAGTCTGATCCACTTGGCAGCGATAACTCTTGCTGGTTATGATGAAAATAACCACCAATTATTCTCTGGAGTTGATTATCTGGCAGAAATGTAAAGCATTTGATATCTGTCTGTAACTAGCAAAGCCTAGCCTGGAGAGTGGTAATACAGTTTTAAATCATACCAACAGCATTATAAAACATAGTATAAACATGCTAACAACGTGTTGAGATGTTAATGTTTTAAAACGTGTTAAAACCATGCTAGAAATGTATTAGATCATGTTAGCAGCATTGTAAAACATTGTGCTAAGGGTAATTTTTTGCTAGCATTTTGTTAAACATGTTAATGCATACTATCGGTTGATGGAATGTGTTAGTCTGGTGTTAAAATACTAGCAAGATGTTAATGGCAACATACAGTAGAATGCTAAAAACATGATCAATATATTAGCATCACGTTAACTCGTGTTATGCTAACAATATGTTGATTCATGTTAGATTTATAACGATTCATGCTAGGAACATGTCCAAACATGTTTGAAATGCTGTGTTCAAACATGTTAAAACCCCTTTAGCATTTAGCTATACATCTAGGACTAGCTTAGCGTCTTTATTTATATACTTCTAACTTGAAAGTATGTTTATCTCAGATGATAAACATATTAAAAGCTGCATGTTAAAAATGCTAATTAATTTTAGCAATAGGCTATATATCAAATATATTAGCATCATGCAAACTCAATGTGTTGATTCATGTTAGCATTGTTTTAAAAAATGCTACCAGGATGCACCAATTCATACCAGAAATGTGTTCAAGCGTGTCAAAATCACTTTAGCATTCAGCTATCTATTTAGGAGTAGCTTAGCGGCTTTTATTTAGTTAGAAGACTAGCTTAGTGTTTAATTTATATATTTAAAACATGAGAATATGTTCACCTCACATAATGGATAATTAAAATATTAAAAACATGCTAAAAAATGCTAATTAATTTTAGCAACATATATCAAACATATTAGCAGCATGCTAATTTGTGTTATGCTAGCAATATGTTGGCTCATATTAGCATTGTTTTAAACGTTGTACCAGCATGTGACATTGCACACTAGGGATGTGTTAACAGCAAAGCTACGCGACTAGTCTTAAATTTCTATATTTATAACATGAGTATATGTTTGTCTCAAATACATGCTAAAATATGAAAAACATGTTAACAAAATGCTAATTCGTTATCAAAATATCAAATATATTAGTATTATGCTAACTCATGTTATGGTAACGATGTGTTTATTCATGTTAGCATTTCAATCATGGTACCAGGATGTTACAGTTAATGCTAGAAATGTGTTCAAACATGTTAAAATTGCTTTAACATTCAGTAATTAGCGACTTGCTTAGCGACTAGTCTTCTATTTATATATTTATAGCACAAGTATGTGTTTATCTTACATAATGCAAGTTACAATATAAACAAAATGCTAATTCAGGTTAGCAAAATATAGCAAATATATTAGCAGCATGCTAACTCACTCTATGCTAGCAATATTTTATTCCATGTTTTTTTTTAAACGATGCCAGCTTATAACAATTCATGTGAGGAATGTGTTCAGACATGACAAAATCACTTCAGATTTAGGACTAACTTAGTACCTTGTCTTTACCAGCATGTAACAGTTTACACAATAAATGCGCTAACACCGAAGCTTAGTAGCTAGTCTTTACCAGCATGTAACAGTGAGTTTATGCTATAAATGCGCTAATACCAAAGCTTAGCGACTAGTCTTTTATTTTTCTGTTTATAACATGCATATATGTTTATCTCACATGATGCATGAGAAAAATATCGGAGGCTGCATGTTAATACATGCAAAATTCATGTTAGCAATATATATATATTAAGTAAATTAGCAGCATGCTAACTCATGTAATGCCAGGAATGTGTTTATTCTTGTTAACACAATTGTTTTAAACACCAAAGCTTAGTTGCTAGTCTTTACCAACATGCAACAATTTAGGCTAGAAATGTGATATCAGCAAAGCTTAGCGGCGAACCTTTATATATTTATTAGCATGAGTATATTTTCATCTCACAAGATTCATCACCCATGTGTTAGACTGACTGTGGTTTGGACATTTTAATCTTCATAGAGAGCAGAACAAAGGCAGCCATGCTAATCCCCCATAATCCTCTGCTTCTCACCCACCCCTCTCTAAACTCAGTGCTGGTCTTCACAGCAGGATTATGTGTTGGGCTTTGACCCCTCTTCTGTCCATGTTCTTCCAGTATCTGAGATTCATTTAGTCAGTGGGTTAGTGGGTTAAACCCACATGAACATGGGGAGAACATGCAAACTCAACACAGAAACTGACCCAGTTGGAACCAGTGACCTTATTACTGTGAGGCGACAGTGCTAACCACTGTGCTGCAGTATTATAGTTGATGCTATATTCAAAGTTGCTGTTGTGTTATTTAGTGTACTGTAAACCAGGGTTTCTCAACCACGTTTCTGAAGGACCACCAGCTGTGCACATTTTCCTTCTTAACTAAACACCTGATTTAGATCATCAGCTCATTAGCGGAGACTGAAAGACCTGTAATGGGTGTGACAGACAGAGGAGACATCCATAACATGCAGTGCTGGTGGGCCTCCAGGAACGTGGTTGAGAAACACTGCTGTAAACTATGTATAACCGCTACAACTGTTTGTCTGCACCCACACAGGCGGTGTTTCTGCAGTCATTCCCCGCCGTGTACAACGAGTTACTGAAGCTTTTCACGGTCAGAGAAGTGGCCACGTTTGTCCGCGAGACTCTGGGCAGCCTCCCGACCGCCAGCCAGCCAGACTGCCCCCTAGAAGCAGTCAAACTGCACTGCATCGCCAAAACTGTGGACAGTCAACTTTACACCAACCCCGGTAAACCCCCACACACACACTCATAACAGACATCATCATACAGCTACGTTTATTGACTTATTGCATCTGACGACACTGTTTCTGGGTCCATCAGATGCCAAAAGCAAGCAAAAATACACTATTAAAAAGAGCTGAATCCCACACAGTTACTTTATGTGTTCCAGACACTAATCAATTACGTTTACTTAATTGTTTTTACAAATTTAAGTGGATTAAACAGTAGTTTGTAACAAGGAGTGTAGTGTGTATCACAAATATATATATATATACTCAAAGTGTGCTGCAATAGTATAGACAATCATCGCAATGTTTATATATCCCGGCTAAAAAAATCCAGCTTAAACCAGCCTAGGCTGGTTGTCTGGTGTTAGCTGGTCGACCAGCCTGGTTTTAGAGGGATTTTGGCCACTTCCAGGCTGGTTTTCAGCCATTTCCAGCCTGGTCTTAGCTGGTCAGGCTGGGAGATGACCAGCTAAAACCAGCTTGACCAGCCTAGCCAAGCTGGGAGTCCAGCCAAAACCAGCTATATCCAGCTTAAACCAGGCTGGTCAAGCTGGTTTCAGCTGGATTTGGCTGGTCATTTTCCAGCCTGACTAGCTAAGACCAGGCTGGAAATGGCTGGAAACCAACGTGGAAATGGCCTAGGCTGGTTTAAGCTGGATTTTTCAGCAAGGATTCATCTTTTATTAATGGTTAGAATAATTTTGTGTGATGCTTTTTGTGAAAATTGATTCATTTTTACAACTTAACCTTATTTGCAACATATAGAAGTTGTTATGTCATGTGGTGTTAGCATTGATGCTAATGACTAAACAGTGGTCATAAATGGATATTAAAAGTGTTTCCTCAGCTGAGTAGAGGTTTGCACCTGGAAACTATATTCTGTACATCACAGAGTCTACAGTGAAGATAACGATGATGACAGCCTTATTGAGAGTGAGTTTTCCTGAATGTTTTTGTCAGATTCCAGATGTGTCCTGCTGCCGGTGGTGTTGCGTTTGCTCCAGGCTCACATGCAGGAGCAGAGAGATTTGGTGATGTGTGCTCATATACTCACCTGCATGCTGTCTCTTCTCAAAAAGGACGACACGGTAAGAAAATACACATTTTTACACGTTTTTTTTATTCTTGATAGATTAATTCACCTCTGGTTTGGTTTGGTTAAAGTGAACTCTGATGCAGTATTTTGTTCTAGTCTGGACCGAAACTGAACTTCAGATGTTATACTTTTAAAGGGATAGTTTTTACTCATTATCGACTCTCCTCAAATGGTTATAAACCTTTATGAGTTTCTTGCTTTTGATGAACACTGTTAGAACACCAACTCCACGCCAGATAAATACGATCCAGCCCCGAATGCCAGATCTTGTCAGAAAATAACTGTTTTTTCTAGGATATGGACAACAAGTCAGCAAATTTTCTAATATCCAAACCTGTTAACCAATATTCAACTGAATTAACGGTCTCCTATCAATGTAGGATTTGACTGAAAAAAACAGAGAGGAGCAGAAGCAGGAGACTTTGACTGACCACGATAAATCCAACAAGTGTTATTATACCACAAGCAACAACAATGGAAAATTACTGCTTCACAACATTGTCCAGAGACAATACAGAACTTGAAATGGGGACATACTCTTATCTGTTACTCATAAAAACAAGAGCCGCATGAATCCACAATCATAAGATTATAACAATATGGAAAAATGGAAACAATAATAAAGAGATAACTATATGAATATAGTAGAGAAGATTTCGTATGACAAGAACTCGTGAGATTGAATCGCGCCAAGATTTGTCGTGGAGTTGAAAAGTTCTTTCATGAGTTGTGACTTTATAATGGAGCATGAGGGTGAAATTAGCATTTAAATAGAAGTAAAATACCATTCGTGACTTCTTCTTTTTTCTTTTAAAAAAGCACCTAAATTGTTTTGCAGTTTGTGTTTTTTTTTCCAGTTAAATTAAAATCTATTTTCCGTTTATATATTAGCATATGTTTTGTTAATGTTTAAAATGAATAATAAACTACTTTGCATTCACATAGGCTATTAGGAAAATATTATGCAGTGTTTGCATGCTCTTTACTCCATAGAATTCATTCAAATAGAAGTAAAAACATTCATTGAAAGTTGATTTTAAAAAAAAATCCATAAATAGATTTGTAATTTATGATTTTTTTCCCAGTTGAATAAAAGACAATTTCTTAAAAATAGTGTAAAAATCTCATCTCGTGTCGTTCTTGTGAACCCAATCTCGTGGAGTAACCGTCTCGTCACACCCCTAAAAAACATTAATTATAAAATATTAAAAAAAACATAATAAAATGACAAATAATAATCAAATCATTAACTAATGATCACTAAAATGATATAATGATAATTATATAAATGACTAATGATCATATGAATAAATAAAATAATTAAATAAAGAATAAATGAATATAAGCAAATGAAACTAAAACACAACATGAATGAATGGTTGCTTTCTTGAAACATCACACACTTAAGTTTGCAAAAAGATTTCTCAGATCCTTAGTTAGATTCTTTCTAAAGAAGATATTTTGAAGAATGCTGAAAACCTGTAACCATTGACTTTCATTGAAACAAATACTATGAGGGTTACAGGTTTCCAGCTTTCTTCATAGTCTCTTCTTCTGTGTTCAACAGAAGAAAGAAACTCAAATAGGTTTAGAAGATAAGGATGAGTAAATGATGACAGAATCTTAATTCTTGGGCGAACTAGACCTTTAAGTAAATCAGTTTGGCTTGACTATTAAGACTGATGTTGTTTATGCAAATGGCAGTACAGTTACTGGTTGTTTTTTTGCATTTGATAAATACAATTAATCGACAAAATACATTATACAACATTATACATTTATATATGTGTTTGTATATATGTTTTAATGTGAATTATATTGACATTATTGCTAAATAAATATCACAAAATATTATATACATTTATATTTGTTTGTGAATTTATTTCAATGTGAATTTTATAGACATTTTTGCTAAATATTTAACATTTTTAAAGTCTTTGTTTCTAAGATTACCCACATTAGTATTATTAAATATTAAAAATATTTCTACAGCATTATCAGTCTAGATTTATGCATGCATACTTATTGTACAGGCAGTTAAAGGAGGATTTTGTTCACTATAATAACCAAATAAGAAACTAAAATCAACTACAGGATGTTTAAATGCATACTCTTCAAACCACTGTAGCAAATGTGCAGTGCTTAGGTTTTTCCATTGATGTCTATTTACACACGCTATGGTAGATTGATAGAATAAAAGATTATTTAGCATAAATTTCTTCAAAATCAGCACAATTCACCAGCACACAAGCCTGAACGTGAGTAACCACGCACAGCTTCCTGTAGACAGACATGTCATTCAGAAGTTTTGCACATCTCCCATCAGTGTTGACTTCTGCTTTGAAGGAGAGCAGCGGAAAAACTGGGATGTGAAAATGCTGATTCTGGTTTAAATGCAGACGTTCAGCCTGACCTTGAAGATAAAGGCGATGTGTGCATGTGCGTGTGTGTGTGTGTCTTCCTGCATTTGTATAAGCTGAAACGACAGCTGAACCTTTCATGACCGTCTCACCCTTTCTGCCATTAACAACCTGTCAGAAAATCACCACTGACCTCTGCTGTGTGTGTTTCTGTGTGCTTCTGTGTGTAGGATTCCAGTTCATCTGAAGAGGTGGATCTGATCGTGGAGAGCGTTTTGGCTGTTTTACTGCGGACTATACTGGAAGTCGCTAACAGGCCACAACCTGCAGGGCCGACGCTACGGCCACAAGTTCAAGATGTTACGGTATGGCATTAATCAAAGTGAATACTGCTGTTCAGCACACATCAAACATAAAGACTCCTAGAATTTAATGACCTGTTGTTTCTGCAAAATAATATTCTGCAGTTTTCAAAATTTGTTAATAAACAATGCATATATTCTAGAAACTGAGGTTACAAAGAAGTTTTTCAGCACAGAGAGAGAATATAATCTTTTAGATCAGCCAGGATTAATCAATTTGAGCACAAGGCATAGTAAAGACATTTAAAATAGTGTAAAATAAATGTTTACTTTCAATTAATAAAATAAAACTATAACGTTTATTTCTATAGCACTTTTTACAATGCAGATTGTGTCAAAGCAGCTTAACATAGAAGTTCTGGTTAAGTCGAGATTTCAGAGTTGAAGTTCAGTTTAGTTCAGTCCAGTGTAGTTTAAATTCCACTGCTGATAGTTCAAACACTGAAGAGCAAATCCACCGAAGCGCAGCTCCACAAGTCCGGATCTGAGCAAGCCAGTGATGACAATGGCAAGGAAAAAAAATGTCCCCAATTGACGAAAGTAAAGAAAAAAAAAAAAAACCTAGAGAGAAACCAGGCTCTGTTGGGCACGACCATTATTCTTCTGGCCAAGCTTTCTGTGTGAAGCTGCAGTCTACAATAGGTGCTGGAGGTTGGAGAAGCTGGACGTCCATTGTGGAGAACTACAGTAGAGCGCCGGCGGGTGTTCAGGCTGGCCCACAGGATCAATGCGGTGACTTGTTTGTACTGTGGTCCATCATCAATCAGTCTCATGCACTTCATTCCTCCATGACCACCACAGCATCAGCTTGGGATACGGCCTGGTCCAGGATTATGGATACCTTGTGATCATCTCATCACAGCTCTTGGATCACATCAATAGAATGCATAGTCTGTAGGGTTCTCGGGATGAGTATCCCCAGGTGGAAATAGAGACTAAAGAAAAGAAATATTATGCAGCAAAATTGTTTTCAACATTAGTAATTTTATTAATTATTAAGTGCATCAAAACTAAAAAACATTCACAACAGAAGATGTTTAGCAGTGTCATTGTTTTCAAAATTAGTAATTGTATTTTTTATTATGAATTAATAATTGTATTAATCATTTTATTACAAATAAAAAAATAAATAAACAATAGAAAATGGTGGGGAATAAAAAAAAAGGAACTACTAATGTTTTTGTTAATCTACTAATCTAGTATGTAAAGACGCTTTTAATGCTACAAACAAATTCTATTTCAAATAAAAAAAAAAATCTTTAAATTTTTTTTTAGTTTAAAAAAATCTGGAAAAACAGCTGTTTTCAATGCTGATAGTAATAAATGATAATAATAAATGACAAATAATAAGCAGCATAATTGTTTTCAACATTGGTAAATTAGTAATTTTATTTTTATTATTAGTTATTAATTTCATTAAAAATCATTTTAAAAGAACTTACTGATATTTTTGTTCATCTAGGATGAATTTGGCTGTACAAAACATTAATGTTTATAATCATCATAGTGTAAAGACATTTCTAATGTTATCAAAGGTTTCTGTTTCAAAATAAAGACTGCTCGTTTGATTTATTGATTTTTTTTTTTTTTGTCTGTTCAAAAAATCCTGAAAAGCACAGCTGTTTTCAACATGGATAATAATGAATGCAATGGCTCGAAAAACAAATGTTTAGAAAGAATAAACGTGAGGATGAAGCGTGCCGAGATGGAGCATCAGAAAGCAGCCCTCAGGGTGAAGAAAGCACAGGGTTTTTTCTACATCAAAGTCTCTCCAGCAGCAGCAGATTTGACTGATTCCCAATGCAAACCTCACTCCAATTTATTCATCCATGTTCACACAGACTTTTATGTTTAATGTGGATTTTTCCCCATAGTACAGACAGGTTGTGTGTAATGAATTTATATGAGCCGTTTATTGCTAAAGCCACATTAAATCTGCTTTGTATTTTTTTAGGGAAATTTATACTGAAAATATCTAAAAAGTGTTCAAATGATTCAATATTTATTTTATCTTGTCTTTTAATGTCTTGTTTAAATATATGAGTTACTGTATACTACGTAGTTACATTTTTTATAGTTCGCCCATTCAAATCCACATAAGAAAGTGGATTAAAACATAAGGAAGTGTTAATGGTGGTTATTACATGTCTTAAATAAATAAATAAATAAATAAATAAATAATTAAATAAATAAATAAATAAATAAATAAATAAATACATAAATAAATAAATAAATAAATAAATAAATAAATAAATAAATAAATACATAAATAAATAAATAAATAAATAAATAAATAAATAAATAAATAAATAAATAAATAAATAAATAAATAAATAAATAAATAAATCTGAAATGCAATCTGAGCTGCATGCAATGCTTTTTAATGCCCAACCCTACCCCTCAAAGTGACATCACTAGCTCCATTGAGTGCATTCCATGCATGACTCCATTGTGTCTGACATTGCATCTCTGAGATTTTTGGGAAAATTGGGAAAATGTATAAAAGTGCAAACTGATGGCTGAATGTGTTATGATGCTTCTGTAAAATGGTGTCAAAAGTTTTCATTTTGGTCACACTTTATTTTAAGCTGTAGTTCTTGCTATTAATAAACCATGTGCTGACATTTATTTCAATCATCTCCTAATTTGCCGCTTATTATTAGGTATTAAGGTTTAAGTAGGTATTACATTAGAAATGCAGAATAGGATGATGCAGAAAACACTAGTCAACACTAATAATTACTAATATAGAACAAAATCAATGCCAAATGTATTGAAATAAAAAGCTTATCAAATAGCACAAGTTGAAATAAATAATACATTGAATTAACAACTGCTTGCATTTGAATGACTTGGATTGCCAGGGTTTGTATTTTTAGGGCCTGAAACTTAACACAGCTATTTATTTAAGCTGTGAATATTTCAGCTAAAAATATTTCAAACATGATTATATACTTAACAATTCAATGATTCATATTTAATTTCCAGATGTCATGTATAATATTCAAAAGACAATTTTCAATCTATTTTGTTTCAGTTAAAAAATTCGCTTCCAAAAATTCAGTGGATCAAATTTGGTTGTTAATTTTGACATTAGACAATATTAAATGCTACTTTTGTGCTGTTTTAAGCTTTTTTCCTCACTTATTTACTGGTTTAAAAATCTTAAATTGGTCCAACTGCTAGTGAAAAAGCAGCTGGAGATTGTCAATCTGCAATCTGTTGCTTTCCCTGTAGTTCCCGGATGTAATGTGAGATTTTAAGAGCCAAATTTGATCCACTGAATTTATGGAAGCAATTTTTTGAACTGAAATAAAATTAAATTACCTTATGAAAATTACCTTTTGAATATTATGCTTAGTATTTTTCACTGGTATTAAATATTTTGTAAGTGAAATCTGGAAATTGAATATGAATTATTAAGTATGCAAATGTGTTTGAAATATTTTTAGTTGAAAAATTCACATCTTAAATAAACAGCTGTGTTAAATTTCAGGACCTAAAAAATACAAACACTGAAATTTAAGTCATTAAAATTCAAGCAGTTGTTAGTTTAATGTATTATTTTTTTCAGTTTGTGCTATTCAACAAGCATTTTATTTCAATACTTTTGGCATTGATTTTGTTCCATAATAAAAAAATAGCTAATATTTTATTAATATACCAGTAGGTAATAGTGAGAATTGATACCTAAAGTGCTACCTTATTATTATTATTATTATTATTATTATTATTATTATTATTATTATTATTTATTTCTGTCACTGTATGTTTCTATTGTGTTGAATATATATTTCAGGGAGAGTTTGTGTCTTGTCTTCTGGCTTTGTTGAGGCACATGAAGGATAAACACTATCAGCAGCTCCTGCAGAGATTCACCAGTAAAGAAGACCTGCTGGTGAGAGTCTGCAGTACACTTTATCTCACTGACATCTCTTCATCACACACATAAACACTCATGAAACTGTCTGTTGGTCAGGACTTTCTCTTGCACATCTTCACTGTCTTTCGGATCCTGATCCGGCCAGAGATGTTCCCCAAAGACTGGACTGTCATGAGGCTCGTCACCAATAAGTCAGCTGCATTATTTCACCCCTTTACTTGAACATAATGGTGTTTTTAACGTGTGAGATTGAATCATGTTGATCTAATATGCGATCCGGTTCATTTATATTTTCAGCATCATCATCACCACTGTGCTCTACTTGTCGGATGCTTTAAGAAAAAACTTCCTCAGTGAGAAGTTTGACTATAAGGTTTGTTCTCAGTCTAGAAATGGTTGATCTTTTGTTTTAGTTAAGCCTCTATAAAAATATACATTTTTTTCTCCTGTAGGTTTGGGATTCGTACTTCTGTCTGTCTGTAATATTCATCAACCAGGCCTGCCTTCAGCTCGAGACTTTCTCTGCCTCGAAGAAAAAGAAAATACTAGAGAAGTGAGTGCCGGAAACCTGTCTAAATGATCTTATTAATAAAAATGTTTCCTTTATTAGGCTTGCTTTAGTTTGTTTATATTGTTTTGGTTTAGTTTAACATTTACTGTAGTTTTTATATTTTAAATTACTTGGATAATTAATATGTATTAAAATGTCTTTAATGTATTATTTATTAAAGTTATTTAAAAAAAAAAAAAAAAAAAAAAATATATATATATATATATATATATATATATATATATATATATATATATATATATATATATATATATATATATATATATATATATATATAAATATATATATATATATATATATATATATATATATAAATATATATAAATATATTACATATATTGCATTTATACTTTATATAACTTTTATATAATACTTTATAATATTTTAAAAGTAGCTTCAGTAATGGCCTAACCTTCGTCTACAAATGTCTCAATTGTGTTTTGATTCTTAATCTGGTACAGGAAAAGTGTCTTAATAGTATTATACCCCTTTCTTCTTTCTTCCAATTTGTGCTTTTTTTTTGTGCAGGTATGGAGACATGCGTGTAATGATGGGATGCGAGATCTTCAGCATGTGGCAAAATTTAGGCAAGTCAAATCAAATCACTTTTATTGTCACATCATCAGCAGCACGTGTGCTATAATAAGTGAAAAGCTTAGGTGTTGGCTCCTGACAGTCTAAAATACAGAGAGTGCAAATAAAATGACTGTGCAAAAACAACGATACAGACAGTGCAATTACGACAATGTGAAATTGATAGCAATATGCACAATTGAAATTGACAGCGGTATGTACAGTCATTCCTAGTCGGTCACACTTTACAATAAGGTTTTATTAGTTCATGTATTTACTAACACAAACTAATTATAAACAATGCTTTTACACCATTTATTAATCATAGTATAGCATTTACTTATGCATTAATAATATTCAAATTTCTGATTGTTACATTAGTTAATGCATTGTGGGTTAACATGAACTAACAATGATTTTCATGAATGTTAACAACAACAACAATTAACAACAAATACTGTAATAAATGTGTTGTCCATTGTTTGTTTGTTCATTCATCTGTTTGTTCTAGTAAAAGCATTAACTAATACAACCTAATTGCTAAGTGTTACCTCAAAATCTTTGCCATATTCGCATCTTATTCATACGAGTGATGAACATCCATTTCTTGTATTGCAGGAGAGCACAAGCTAAACTTCATCCCGGCGATGATTGGCCCATTTCTGGAGGTGACGCTTGTACCTCAGCCGGACCTGAGGAACGTCATGATCCCCATTTTCCATGATATGATGGACTGGGAGCAGCGGCGGAGTGGAAACTTTAAACAGGTCACACAGCGCCCCCTTCTGGATACCTGCAGGACACCTCTCAAAAAAAAAAACTCACTTTGTATCTCACTATTCCACAGGTGGAAGCTAAACTCATAGACAAGCTGGACAGCCTGATGTCAGAGGGCAAAGGAGACGAGACCTACAGGGAGCTTTTCAACAGCATGTAAGTCGAAACATTGAAAAATTATAACTATACATGCTTGATTAGATGAATTACAGCGGTTTAAGCTTTATCTTCTTAATAGTGGGTGTCGCAGTGATTTGTGAATGATGGTTATTTCTAATGTTATGCATCATTGTGGAGAACATCCAACACCATGCCTCAAAGGCTTCACATTTTGATAGACTTTTGTAAAAAATAAGTGAACGTAATTGACTAAACCTAAATTGAGTACAATAATTAATGATGCCGATGGTGAAATGTTTATTTTTGTTTTCTGCTGTTGTTCATTTAATAAATTATTGAGTTCGAGTTAAATTTGATCACGACACCAAAGTTATCTGGAAGAGCGCTGTCAAATCTTTACATTTGATTACAAATATTAATAGAAATATCTATTTGTCTGTCTGTCTAACTGTCTGTCTATCCATCTATTCATCTATCTATTACAATGTGTATTTGAAATTTTTTTTAGCTTGAACTTTGCTGAATATTTTAATATAAAGACTTCAAAAAGAGAGACAACTTAATTTTATTTAAAAAAGGAATACAAAAACAACAAAAATACAAATTAATGCAAAAACTACTTTAACAATTAGTTGCATAACAGTTATTTGCATCTGTGACATTAATCACATTAATGAATGTTGTTGTATATGAGATTCAGCATATTGAATGCACATCTAGTTTAATAATAGTTCACAGTATATCTTTTCTGCAAATAATTTAACACATTTTTTAGACATGCTAACTTAGGATTTATACAATAGGAAGAACATTTTGATTTACATTTGATTACAAAAATTAGAAAAACTATATATATATATATATATATATATATATATATATATATATATATATATTACAATGTGTGATTTGCCGATTTTATTTATTAATATTTCATTTTTTGCCGCCATTTTGATAGAAAGACTTAAAAATAAGATAAAACTTATTAAAAATAATAATAAAAAACACAAAAAATTAAATACAAATAAATGGAAAAAAATAACAAACAAAATCAATTGCATCAGGGTATATTCAGGGTTTCTGCAGGCTCTTGAAAAGTCTCAGAATGCCTTAAATCTCTGAATCCAAATTTTGGGCCTTAAAAAGTCTTAAGTTTGCAGAGATATTGCGTTGTAGGTCTTAAATCTTTTTTAAGCAGGTCTTCATTTTCTTTCGTTCATGTATAGCTAACCAGTCTGGTCAAAACCCATACAATCACCAACAATCCATCTCAATAAAACTTTAAACCTTTTATTTAAAAATGTAATTTTTAACCTATTGTATTATTCTATTATTGTATTTTTAAATGTATTAAATTACTTAAAGAATAATTTTTTGATAGGTCAAATAAAAATCTTTTCCATCTGGGCCATTTGAAAAGTTCCTTAGCCTTTAGCCCTTTATGAGTCTAAAATTTAATTCATTATGGTCTTAAAAATGTCTTAATATCTTAAATTCAAGTCAGTGAAACCTGCAGAAACCCTGTAATTGCATCTGATGAATATTTGTTATTATATTCATTATATTCAACATACATCTAGTTTAATATTATGTATAGTAAATATTTTCTAAAAATAATTAAACCATTTTTAGACACTGTAACAGAAATTTTACAATAAATTACAATAATGACTTGAGTAATTAAAATTATGGATTTTTGCATGACAGCTGATTTTATTTCTCAAGCTGTGTATCATTCTTCATTTACTCCGCTTACTTTCTACTAACTGCACTAACACAGTATGAGTGGATGCTGCTGACATTAATCTATTAACATGACTTTATTTTGTTAATGCTGCTCTGGACTAGAATTCCTCTGTTCGGTCCATATCCTAGGTAAGATGACGTATGTGTTGTGCTGGACAGGTGTGTGTGTGTATGTGTGTGTAGGGCATGATGTGATATGTGATGGACAGAAATGTGACTCTTTTCTGCTGTTTTGTGTTTTCTCTGTCAGTCTGTTGAAGAAGATTGAGAGGGAAACATGGAGAGAGAGCGGGATTTCTCTCATCGCCACCGTCACGCGCTTAATGGAGCGACTGCTGGACTACAGGTATGACACTGAGCAGAAAAACACATCAGTCCTGTCTGAATTTAAGAGTTGAGAGCCATGCAATTATATAAAATACTAGCTGTTCGGATGATTTACAAAAAAGAAAAAAAAAGAGAGAGAATTATGTATCCAGTCGACAGATATGCGGTAAATTGATTCACTATCTGTTCAGACATTATTTTTTTGAGAGACATTCGTTTATTTAAAAAATTGCATTGCAAAATGGGATATATCCATTTTTAAAAATGTTGGTAATTTGACATTATTATTTAAGACATCAACAGTCAAGTTGATTCACAATTTTTGTACATTAAACTATTACTTGAGCTCACTGAAGGCCAGGAACACAATATTTTTCAAATCCAGGATATTTGTTATTTAATTTTATGTCCATAAATAGTTCATAAATAAGTTAAAAACCATTCCACATTGCAACATACTTATCTTAGCATTGTCAAACTTCTTAAATTGGTAAAAAAAAAAAACTATAAATCATAAATATATGGAATAATATATACAAAGATTGATTAATAAGAATAAGATTCTGAGTTAGATTGGGCCAGAATGTACACAACATAACATAACTTTTTATTTTTATTTTTTTTGCAAAATGCTATACATCCACCTTAGGCTATATTCTACTATAGTAATACCATTAAGAAAAGCTAGTGAATCAATGTTTTGTTTAATAAGTAAGATTAAGTTAGTTAGATAAACGACTTGTAGCTTGTTAGAAAGAGTGGAGGGCGGCTCCTTCACACCACTGCTGAAAACCCAACCTGTATGTTCAGAGCGGGCGGAGAGTCCACGACACAAGCTCACCTCACCCTGTTATATTTGATAAATTATTTCACTGTAATAATAATAATAATTATAGCTTATTTATTGGTTGGTCCTAATGCCCCAGTATAGTGATGGGGACCCTATACTGCTCAGTGAGTGCCGTCTTTTGAATGAGACGTTAATCAGAAAAGCATTATTTTGAGGTAATTCATGGATGGATGTAAAATACTAGCTGTTCAGTCTTTGTTTTTTAGTTTGAGAGAGAGACAATAATATATTTATTAATCAGTGATGCATTATTTTGAAGTAAATCATGAATAGATATAAAATACTAGCTGTTCATTCGTTGTTTTTTAGTTTGAGAGAGAGACAATAGTATATTTATTAATCAGAGATGCATTATATTGAACTAAATCATGGAAATATATACAATATTAGCTGTTCAGACAGTTTTTTTGAGAGACAATAGTATATCTAGTCAACAGAGATGCATTAAATTCATATAAAATACTGGCTTTAGACATTGTTATTTAGTTTGAGTGAGAGACAATAGTATATTTATTCAACAGAGATGCATTATGTTGAAATAAATCATGGAAATATATACAATATTAGCTGTTCAGACATTTTTTTGAGAGAGAATAGTATATCTAGTCAACAGAAATCAATTAACTAAATATAAAATATTAGCTGCTCAGATGTATTTTATTTTAGAGAATAGTATATTTAATCATCAGAGATGCGTTATATTGAAGTAAATCATAGAGAGATAAAATACTAGCTGTTCAGACATTGTTTGAGAGAGAGAGAGTAGTATATCTAGTCAACAGAGATGCATTAAACTGATATAAAATACTAGCTGTTCAGACTAAAGTTTTTTAGTTTAAGAGAGAGCCAATACTATGTTTATTTATGGGAGATGCACTATATTGAACTAAATCATGAAAATATATAATTTCCATTTTTCACATTTAATACATTCCTGATAGAGAGAGAAAACAGCATATTTATTCAACAGCAATGCGTTATATTGAACAAAATGAGCACTAAATACTTTTGTTTGTTTTGCAAAGATATTTCGGTGACGCTTTCACAATTCACAATGTTAACAACTCATTAACTAACACTACTAGCTTAATAAACCACTAATTAGCTGTGCAATTATAGTCAGTAAGGTAGAAGTTGGATTAGGGTTGAAGGATAAGATCATACTTTAGAACTACTAATAAACAGTTAATAACTAATAATAGGCAGGTAATAAACCAGTAAATAATAGTAATTGTTTTATGCTCAAGCCAAGTTGAGCTTCATTGTTATATCAATACATGAGTGGAAATACAGTGGAACGAAATGTCATATCTAACAGGATCATGGCACTACATAAAGATACGCAATCATAAATATGAACACAAGACTGGACATGAGAGCTTTTTTAAAGCTTATATATAACTAATGTACTGGTCATCTATCTATACTAACCACTACATATACTATAAGTACTTAGCTATACCGACAACCCAACTGACTATATATAGTCTGTACAAGTACTTTTGCTGAACAAAAATGCAAGATATTGTGCTAAAGGATGGTTGAGGAAAACAAGTTGTGCAACATGATTGTGTGGTACATTCACAGGTAAACATTGTTTTCCTTATTGGGTCTTAAGATGGAGTTTAAGTTAAGTTCGATGCATTTAGAGAGAAGAATGTCTCTACAGGTGGTTTGTCAGGATATTAAAATTATTTCATGTTTATGTCTTGAGTGAGGATGCAAATAATTCAGCATTTTGTCACAGAAGTCTTTTTAAAAATAATGTCAGCAATAATGTTTCAGAATATTACTGTTTTTTTATTTACTGCCTCATTAATCAGTGAAAAATAAATAACACACACTACACATATTTTTGAAATTCACCATATAATAGATCATTTACATTAACAACTACACCGACATCTAAGACGCAGTAATGCATAGCATGTCAAACTGCAACAAAACAAAATGAAACCCCATCACAATTCGATCCATAACCCTCATCAAAAAATGAGAAAACAATAACACGCAATAAAGCACATGTAAACTGCAATGAAACGGTCCACAACAGCCTCAAACTCGATCAATAAGACCTCTCAAAATGCATTAAAAATCCAATAACGCTTGACAAAATGGCTCACAACAATGTCTCAATTAATAACACTCTTAAAAATGCAACTTTGCTGCTGCTTGTCACATTGGACACATTTCTGTTTTGCAGAGACTGTATGAAGTTGGGAGAAGTGGATGGAAAAAAGATCGGCTGTACAGTCAGTCTGCTGGTATGTTATTCACTATCTTTTATATCAATGTTTATCACTTTATATAAGTATTATTCACTCAAAACCTGCTTTGAGTATCGGTCCATCTCAGTTTAGATTTATAGTGAATGCTCTCAGTCTTGGTTCAAGACCTGGAGGTAAAGAAAAAGAGAAGTTTTTAGCGCTTTAATTCAGCAAAACACATCTTTTTCCCTATTATGGGCTGTATTGTTGATGACCTAGAATGGAATGATTATTTTTTTTTTTTGCTTTTATACGTTCTTCAAGTGTCTTAAAAATCCATTCATATAAAGCAGAGCGATGCTGAGAAGCATTTGAAGAGCATCATCTCCACAGCTCTTTGTCTCTTTTCTGCAGAACTTCTACAAAACGGAGCTGAACAAAGAAGAGATGTACATCCGCTACATTCACAAGCTGTATGACCTGCATCTGAAAGCACAGAATTACACAGGTACTTCAGCTATCAGATTGAAGCACGTAAGGCAGAGAAAATAACATTAGAGAACAAAGCACATTTTTTTAATTGTTAGATCACAGCTTGGCTATATTTGAGGTTATCCTAAGAAAGAGACGTTTTTTAAGCATCCATGGCTTTCCTCCACAAAACCAATCTTATGTTCCACTGGGTATATTTTTGGGAAGAGCCAAAATTGTGCTTTTGTTATGGGTCAAATTGTTAATTTATGCAAAAACATTATAATATTAAGTAAAGATCATAATTCATAAGGTTATTTTGTACATTTTCTACTGTAAATGTGTCAAAACCCAATTTGATTGGTAATATGTATTGCTAAGAATCTTTGACAGATCTAAAGTTGATTTTCTCAGTGATCTGATGTTTGCAACCATCAAAATCTCGATTTTCAAATAGTTGTCTTTTCAATATTTTTAATCAAATTTTTATTCATCCAACAATCCCGCACATCAATTCAAATCCTATTAATACGATCTAGTCAAGCTTTTGGATGATGCATGTGTCTTAATTTCCTAAATATTGACACTTATGACTGGTTTTGTGGTCACATATTTCATGAGTTACATTTTCTGTATTCTGGAGCCCATATCAAAATTTTACTTCCAGAAGATTTATGGAAAACTGAGCCAATACTAAGTGTTTAGCATTGATAACAATTAAAAAATTAAAATGAGTTCTGAAGGATTGATTGTGTGACACTGAAATATATTTGTATGGGTGAAAATGATTGATATTTCTTTAAAACCAAAAATCATTAGAATGCTATGTAAACATCATGTTTCATGAAGATATTTGTATGTGTTCTACTGTAAATATACCAAAACACAATTTTTGACTGGTAATATGCACTGCTAAGAACTTAATTTTGAAAACTTTGAAGGTATTTTGATGCTTGGAGCCCTCAAATTTCAGATTTTTAGATGGTTGCATCTCAGTGAAACGTTTTTTTTTTTTTTTTAATCCTAACAATCCCACACATCAATGCAAATCTTATGTATGAATCTTAATTTCCCAAATATTTACACTATTGATTGTGGCTGTTGTTATGGTCACATATTTCATAAGTTGCATAGACTGAAGCACAATAAAAAAAACATAAATTACATCTAAAATAATAATAATAAAAAAACACTGAATAAAATGACAGAAAATGTTCAGATTACTTCCAGTTATCGATGATAATATACCTTAATACCTTAATTATGTGACAAATCTATTAAACTAATCTTTCATGATACTACTCTGCTGACCTTAAAGTCTAAAAAAAACAAATAATAACCAAAAAGATATTAAAGGTTATTTTGTAAAGTACTGTTCTAGCGTGGTGTGTACGTATGAGATATATGTATATACTTGTACATATTTATTGAAAGGGGAGGAAAAACATATTTTGATAAAACATATTTTAATATAACGCATATTTTTAAATTGATAAGTATGTGTTTATCCAGGAAATGTTTTAGTGTAAATGTTTAAAAAGGTGATAGATGGATGGATGGATGGATGGATGGATGGATGGATGGATCACTCTCTAATCTTCTTTTCCACTGTTATTTTATCATGTTTTTTGTCTCTACAGAGGCCTCGTATACTCTTCTGCTGTATGACGAGCTGCTGGAATGGTCTGAAAGGCCCTTGAGGGAGTTTTTGAGTTATCCCATGCAGAGCGAGTGGCAGAGAAAGGAGTATCTGCATCTCACAATCATCCAGAACTTTGATCGCGGAAAGGTCTGAATTTTCTCTGCATTTTTCCTTTCATTTTTCATCTTGCTTCTTGTTATGCAATTATCAATGGGTGATTGTATTTCAAGCAGTTTTTTTTATTTACATAATCAGCGACTCAATCACTTTGTCTGCTGATGAGAGTGAAAAATCAGTGCATTTGTTGTCTGCTTTCATTGTGGCAGGAGTCATCTGTCGGGATGCAGGATTTAGAAAGTAATATCACTGAAACGTTTCTGCTTGATGAATGATATACGTCTTAGTGTATGAGTGTTTGGCAAATGAAATAGATCTCATCTTTTTTTTAAGCACTATAAAATATTGCAGATCAAAGTGCACGCTGATATATAAAAGAAAAGTACAGTACAAACTACAATAGATTGGAGAATATAAAGTCTTATTAGTTTATTTTTTTGTAGACAAATCATGTTTTATTTTATAGGTTTACTTAAAAATAGAAAGCAATATTCATATATTTTTGTATTCAAAGCATTATATTTATTTTATTTGTGCTTTATTCTTGCTTGCTTTAAAAAGCATTTCCTTTAATTAGAAAATATTAAGCCATATTAATTAACTTTTTGTAGGCAAATCTTATTTTATTATTATATTATTGGTTTAATTAGGAAATATAAAGTAATATTAATGTTTTTGTATTCAAATAATTTAATTTAATTAAATTATTTTTTAATTTAATTTTTAATTTAATTTAATTAGATTTAATTTAATTTTATTTAATTTAATTTAATTTAATTTTATTTTATTTTATTTTATTTTATTTTATTTTATTTTTTATTCACATTAATGGTGCTCTAGTGTCTCCTACTGGTACTTTATAAAATTGCATGTGAATTAAAACGCTTCTCTCTCCTCAGTGTTGGGAGAACGGCATCCTCCTGTGCAGAGAGTTAGCAGACCAGTATGAATCCTACTACGATTACAGAAACCTCAGCAAGATGAGGGTGAGTTACAGCTCTTTAAAGAAGCGCATTTCCCTTAGCTCTTAAAGGGATCAACATTTCATTAACATAACTCTTACACATCAACCCTAATTAGTGACTTAATGCATCATTTTACAAGAATGCCATTCATAACAGAAGTCATTTATCTAACATTTACAGGCAGAGAATGTGGAATATTGTCATGCAAATATATATTTATGAAGGAAATGTTCACAATTAATTAGATGCATGAAGTGTGTGCACCAGTCTGCTAACCATATGCAAATCACAGATGATGGAGGCTTCGTTTTACGATAAAATCATGGACCAACAGCGGCTGGAGCCGGAGTTCTTCAGAGTGGGCTTTTACGGCAAGAAGTTCCCCTTCTTTCTACGGGTTTGTGTCTTCTTTGTCTCTGACAGTAACTCTGAAGTCCACTTGGTGTCAGTATTAACCAGGTTATTTGTGTGTGTGCGTGTGATGTGCAGAATAAGGAGTTTGTGTGTCGTGGTCATGACTACGAGCGTCTGGAGGCGTTCCAGCAGCGCATGCTCAATGAGTTCCCTCATGCCATCGCAATGCAACACGCCAACCAGCCTGACCAGACCATTTACCAGGCTGAAGCCCAGTGTATCCTTCACACATCTCTGCCTTAAAAAGAGTCTAACTTTTGCAGGTTCACAACAGTTGGTATTTTTTTAATATAGCTTATACTTAGGAATCTGAACACAATACACTGAAATGAAGTGTGCAAAACAGTCGGTCAGAATAAAAAAAAATAAATTAAATTAAATTAAAAAAACGCAAATGAAATATGTCGAACATAAATGGGGAACACTAGTGAAACATTGTTTTTATGTGAAGCTTGTGACCAAATAAGAATAACTGAAGACATGTGAAAATATGATCGAGAGGTAGAAAACCTGTGCAGTTTCATGTGAAATATGTGGAACATAAATGGAACATAAATGGAACACGTATTGAAATATTTTCATATGAAACTCGCATGTGGAAATGTGATCACAAAAAAATCAAATGTTTCATAACCACGTATATGCTTCACTTGTTTTTTTTTCATGTGTTCCACATTTGATTTTAATGTGATGTTCATGTGGTGTCTGTAAAACCAGCGATACCACAAACAAACAACTAATAAAAATATTGGCTAAAACAAAAAGGGAACTAGTGCTGCACACAAACAAACCAGTGCTTACCATTTTCACAGTATTCATACTCACCATAGAAAGATTTGCTTGTGCAAACATGTCTGATATTCTCATAATCCATATTAAATAGTTATCAAAGCAAATATTTATTAAATTCAACAAAATGACAACTAACTACTTTGTATTTCCTCTCGAACATCTTGCTTGGTGTGTCCAGGCCTTAAGGACTAGAGTTTGAATTGAATTTGGTGTGCATTAAATAAGCATTTTGATGTGAAACATCCTTCCTGTTACTTTAATCACAGACTTTTAAGTTGAAATCACATTATTTGGGAGTCGCAGTCAACTTTCCCAATGTTGTGATACTACAAATTGTCCTACACCAATATCATTGTGGGACCTGGTGGTGATTTGCAAACAAGTTTAACATATGATTGTTCGTTAATAGACAGTACAGTAAATGCACACTGACTTTTAGTTTGCAATCAGCAAGCCTAAGCACTAAATGTCATGCTATTATAAAATCAGCATGTTTAAGACCTGATTTCGTTCAAAATCAGTGATCTTCACTGCCTAATTGATATACGAAATAAAGTGGGTCTCGGACTAGACAAGATGCACTTCATTTAAATAAAAATTTTCCATGTCATGTCTTTAAAATATGGAAATTTATTTCATCCCAGTATTTTCAATGGAGTTTCAGTAGCCTGCTGCTACTGATGGTGCTAGTTTTCATCTCGTTTTACGGTTAAACAACTAAATGAACACTTAAAACTGCTTAACCGATTGTATTTTAATTACATTGCAACATCCGTTAAAGGAAGCATGTAAAATTGAAAATAGTCACATAAACCTTTCACTGGAAGTTTATCATTGGCTGAAAACACTACCTGTGCAAATTATAAAATATTTACAGTACTTCAGTGTGACCGAACATCAGCCCTACTCCACCAAGGCCAGAGTCGCTAACTTTAACTAGACATCCACGTGTCTGCTAATCGATCCCCTTCCCCTCTCTCTGTGCACACATCAGCGGTGGAGACAGCAGGTCATAGGAGAGCGTTTGCTCAATTGATGAGACACGGACCTGGAGGCCTGGAGCTCAGAGAATTTGTGACGTCCTCCTCAGCACAATTAGAGCAGACAGGCCCGGTCAAACTGCATGAGCGCAGCGTTTTGTTATCCAAAGCCAGCGATTAATCATTGGTCTTCCTGGATGTCTGCCCTGCTCGATTCATATTTATGTGCTGATCAGAACTCGTATCTGTAAGGCACATGATGTTGGGGTTTTCAACATTTGGCGGGGGGTGTTTTCCAAATGGAATGTTGTCTGCTTTTGTTGGTGAGGAGGAGATAGCAGTAATACAGCAAAATCTCATATTGAACTCTGTCTTTACAATATAATATAATATAATATAATATAATATAATATAATATAATATAATATAATATAATATAATATAATATAATGTAATTAATATAATTAATATAATATAATATAATATAATATAATATAATAATGTAATTAATATAATATAATATAGTATAATATAATATAATATAATAATTAATATAATATAATATAATATAATTAATATAATATAGTATAATATAATATAAATAATATAATATATAGTATGATATAATATAATATAATATAATATAATATAATATAATATAATATAATATAATTAATATAATATAATATAATATAGTATAATATAATATAATTAATATAATATATAGTATAATATAATTAATATAATATAATATAATATAATATAATATAATATAATTAATATAATATAGTATAATATAATATAATATAATATAATATAATATAATATAATATAATATAATATAAAAGTTAATATTAAATAATCAAATAATACTGTATAAAACTGTTGTAAATATATGTATATACTACAAAAAATACTGGGTTCCACACAAACGATTTGTGTTGGGAGGACATGAAGGAATTAACAGGGTTTATACGGTTCTGGAAAACCTGAAAAGGTCTGAAAAAATATTTGAGATTAACTTAGCTTATACTTGACACTATATTTGATGTGTATCTTTTAACAAAATTAAATGGGTAGAGAAAAGCAATAACTTAAAAAAATCAAAACCAATTTTACCTTCGCCTCTCTTTCACCATAAATCAAGATGCATTTTGAGTGTCGTGTCCAGAAGCAATGTCTAACTGCACAGGTAAGATACTGTGGGTGCTGAAGGCTACTTTGTACTAGTCTTAAGTCTTGTGAAAACACAAGCCATCATTATGAGACTTTCACGCAGACAGCAAGATACTTTCTAAAAACTATTTTACAGATATAAAAATAAATATAAACCACATGGATTGTCATATATTTTTTGATATGCTGTAATAAATTTGAACATGCATTTTTTATCATTTACTAAGTGTACGTAGACATAACATGAAATTTGAAACAAGATCATGAATATTTACCTTAAAGTTTTGGAAAAGTCATTGAAAAGTCATGGAATTTTAGTAGTAAAAATGTGTATGAAGCCTGAATTAAGTTAACTTTTAATAATAAAAATAATAATAATATTAAATAATAAACTTTATTTTTATCTTTAAAAGTAGCACCTCAAGGCACTTTACAGACATTTAAAATGTGCAGCACTAAAAGATTCAAGGGTAAATGCAAAAAAGCAATAATTAAAAACACATAAAACAATAGTAATAGGTCTAAAACTAATAATAATCAAATAAAATCTACCCTAAAAAGTAATTTTAAGACATGATTTAAAAACAGTCTGTGTTGCGAATATCAGAGGGTAAAGGGTTCCACACTTTAGGTGCCAATGAAGAGAATGCCTTCCATTGATTTTACCTGCGTTGACTGAGACCAGCATCAGATGAGCGCAAAGCATGTCTAGGAGGGCATGGGATTAAAAGCTCAGATAAATATTGTGGTATCTTTTAGTTCTAGTTTATACAAATTTAAGTAGATTGAATATAAAAAAATGAGTTGTCCCTTCACCAAAAAACAATAAGTGTGTTGTTTCAGCTCATTTTAAAGAAAGTAGATTGAATAAAACTACAAATGTCATTTTTTTGAGTGTATGTTGTGTGTAAAATCATTCATTCATTTAAAAAGATCTATTAAAATATTATTATTGCACTTTAAATGCATTTGTTTTATGCTTGTATGACTGTTTCTGTTGTCAAACACAAAAAGAGACGTTTTGAAGAATGTGCTGGTTGCTGTTTGCATTGACTTTATCATATATACAGAAGCTTTGTATGATGCATGTAAACAAGTGCATTTTTGTTTTAAAATAGAATTTTTTGAATGAAAACACTTCTTAAAAGATTTATTAATATATTATTATTATTGTTGCACTTCAAATGCATTTATTTTTGAGCATCACAGATTGCAACGAATATTTGTTCTGATCTGCAAGTCTAAAAATTAAGTTGTTCCCCCCTCCAAAAATAAAAATAACAGTAATTGTGTTGTTCTACTTCAAATGTAAAGAAGTAGGTTGAATAAAACAGCAAACATCATTTTTTTGGAGTGTCTGTAATGTGCAAAGTCATTCATTCATTTTAAGAGATTTATTATTAATGTATTATTATTGCACTTCAAATGCATTTGTTTTTGAGCGTCACACATTGCAAATTCCTTGACGGATCTTCATCCAGATCTGCAAATCTATGCTGTCACACCAATCCCAGACAGCCAGGATGTCCTGCAGCGTGACGGCGTCCCCGATAACATCAAGAGCTTCTATAAGGTCAACCACATCTGGAGGTTTCGCTATGACCGGCCATTTCACAAGGGCACCAAGGACAAAGAAAACGAATTTAAGGTGAGCTAATGGATTCTGTGTGCCTTTATATACACTAGATTTTATGCTTCTGTTGTCATTTATTTGCTTTTTTTCAACCATAAAGCCACAAGTACGCCTTATTTGAGTTTGTAATTTAGTGTCCAAGTCATATGAACTGTTCTGCATTCCCTTTATGTCCTTTCCCTTCTGAAGGCTGTTCATTGTAAATGGGCAAAAATAAAATGACCAGCACATTCTTCAAATTGTATAGATGGTAAAAAAGTCATGGAGGCGAGTAATAATGTGTGAGTTTTTCATTTAGGGGGTGAACTCGGTGTTCTTTTCATGTCATTTTTCTTTCACTTTTCACTCTTGTGACTATTCATTCTTTCACTTTGAGTGTGTGTATATATATGTGTGTGTGTGTGTGTGTGTGTGTGTGTGTGTGTGTGTGTGTGTGTGTGTGTGTGTGTGTGTGTGTGTGTGTGTGTGTGTTTGGAGCTCAGGTGTTCTCTCACATGCTGCATTATTCACAGCCTCGGTCCAGAGAGGCTAATTAAAGTTTTAGGGGCTGAGAGACTGGCTCCTTCCAAATATCATTTCCCTTCCCCTTCTCACTCAATATATCCAGCACAGACAATCACAGCCTCGGCGTGGATTCGATCCACCGCAGGGGTTAGATTTCCCCCCGACCTCCGGCGGTTACTGTGTTTGAAATAAACTGTTTAGCCTGCCAGATATTATATTCTCAGAGACACCGGGGGTACTCGGCACCCCGCTCCACTTACCGCCCAGTAATAATGTCTGAAAATCTCATTTGGAGGTAAACTTGGGCTGCGATGCCATCCAGATGATACGATTATATTGGACCGGGGTGGTTTTGAATATCCCAATCAAGCAATCTGAAGTTCTTCCTCTGTTATACAGGGGAAATGAATTTATGAATGCGAAATTTAATATGTGGAGTCTGTGTTGCTGAGAACGAGCTGCTTAAAGTGTAGATTAAATGATATGTATTATACATGCTGGAGGAGGAAAGTCTTCTCTCGTTGTATATTTTGCTGCCGCTTTGGGACGTTGTTGACTTTCTCTGACAGTTGAAGTGTGCTCTCTCAATGAGCTTTTGTGTTTGTGTGTCTGTGTGTGTTTTTAGAGCCTGTGGGTAGAAAGGACGACATTAACACTTGTTCAGAGTCTGCCAGGCATCTCTCGATGGTTTGAAGTGGAGAGGAGGGAACTGGTAAACTGATATCCCAGCAAACTTCTGCTGTTGTGTGATTCTGACACACATACACTGCATTAAGCTTAAAGGAAAAACTCTACACTGTAAAACAAATCTGTTAATTAAAAGTTTGCTTATTTTCTGATTTTTAAGTGTTTTCCGTTTATTTACGGTTGTGAATTACATTATTTATATGTTGATCTCTGCTCTGTTGACGTTTGATGTTGAAAATTCAACTCTACACTTCAACAAAGTGACTTTTATTGTCATTTTTATAGTTTTAAATAATATAAAGTATAATATATATAGAGACATAAGTCTGTAAAATAACCGAAAATGTAGCCCTACTGGCAGCTTATTTCAAGGTTTTTGTGGCGTAATGTACTATTAGTGTAACGTACAATATATTTTTTCATCACAGGTGGAAGTGAGTCCACTGGAGAATGCCATTGAGGTCATTGAAAACAAGAACCTGCAGTTGCGGACGCTGATCACGCAGTGTCAAACCAGGCAGATGCAGAACATCAACCCGCTAACCATGTGTCTAAACGGAGTCATCGATGCTGCCGTCAATGGAGGACTCGCTCGCTACCAAGAGGTGCAATTTCTCATCTTTACATGTTTATATCTTGCTAGTTCCCTGAAAACTACACTGATGCACTGTCACTTTAAAAATGCTAAATGTCTTTTAAAGTCGCCAACACAAATGCTGTATCCCAATTTAAATACTATCACTCCTAAATATTGAAAATATGTCTTAATCTGTCTCAATTTGTAGTACAGCGTAATGAATTGAGTATTTTAAAGGTACACTAATGGTCTACTGTTTCCAGTTAAAATTCAAAGTGCAGATCTGTGCTTTTCAAAATAATTATCGTTTACAGGCAGCTTTACAAAATCAGAAAATTAAGGTATTAGTTACAATAATAATGAGAATAATACATTTTATTTATGATGCACTTTTCTCAAAGCACTACAAAATATACAACAACAATTTTCTAAAAATGCAGAGAATTACTAGCTTGCAAAAAACCCCAGTAACAAGCCAAATGTCACATCGCAATTATAAAACAATATTAAATTATAAATTTAAATTAAATTAAAATATAACTTTATTATAATTTTATTAGTTGCTTATTAACTTGTAACTAATAGCATTCAACAGTTAAAGTGATTATAGGCATAGTTAACCTGCAGTTGTATTATAATAATAATAATAATAATAATAATAATAATAATAAATACATTTTATTTGTATAGCACTTTTCCTACATATATGCAACTCAAAGCACTTCACAAACAACCAACAAGCATTAAAATAAACCAAATTAAAAAAAGAATAGACAAATAAAGCAAAATAAGCAAAATATGTACTCTGATAAAAGCATACATGTACACGCATAAATGCATTAATCTACACAATCACACACACAATAGTCCTCACATATGCATGCACACACCGTACATGCATACATACATGCACCTATACAATATACATAAAATGCAAACACTTCACAAGCTGTTGTATTCATACGCAATTTTAAAGAGGTGCATCTTGACATGCTTTTTAAACACATGAATGCTGGGGGATTCTTTCACTTCATTTGGGAGACAATTCCAAATTTTGGGAGCAAAGTGACTAAAAGAAATGTCGCCAGATCGCATCAGATTTACAGAGTGGAAGTCCAGTGCTTGAAGAGCGTAGAAAACAGTTTGGATTATATTTCGATAAGCAGTCAGAAATGTAAGGAGGAGTCATGTTTGTTTAGTGCCTTATAAACTAATAAAACAATCTCAAAATATTTCCTTAGGTGCACAGCTAACCAGTGTAAATCTATTAAGGCTGGTGTAATATGTTCTTGTTTCTTCAGTTTCATTAAAACTCTGGCTGCTGCATTTTGTATCAGTTGCAACTTCCTTATAGAACTTTTTGGTAAACCAAAACAAATAGCATTGCAATAATCATGCCGAGAGAAAATAAAAGCATGAATTAATTTCTTAGCATCATTGAAAGATAGGAAAGAACCAATTCTGGCAATATTTCCCAAATGATAAAAACAAGTTTTTGTAACTTGATTAATATGAGACTTAAAATTAAGATCACAATAAAAAATAACACCCAGGTATAGAGTAGTGTAGTATAGTATAGACCAGGGGTCACCAATCTTGGTCCTGGAGGGCCGGTGTCCCTGCAGGGTTTAGCTCCAACTTGCCTCAACACACCTGCCTTTAAC